>NW_011967233.1:2050687-2106008 GCF_000949405.1 Vollenhovia emeryi | reverse complement strand
TTTTCTAAAAAAGAGATGTTACCAGCGCGAATGTCGTTAATATCGAGTTGAGGCTTCTTTTCCGCTATGTTGATTGGTTTTTTCGAAGCGCGGTGTGCTTCACTTCTCTTTTAGATTCATTGTGAATGAAGATTTGCAATTTAGAAATATACATTTGTATACACTAAGTATTGAGGTAAAATCTCTAATCTTGGTAATTAGAATTTAAGTAACAACGATTTTTGTTTCGAAACATAGTCTCGATGGAACAGAATTAATCGTTAATTTAATCAATACCAATAAGTCCGCAGAATAATACACAAAACGTAGTAACAGTCACGGAACAAAGTAATGTAAAATATTAAGTACGGAATTTTCCGTTACGTAGGCGGGACAACGAATTCTCAACGTTTTTTTGTTGTTTTTCACTCGGCGCGGTATCGTACGACGTTACGCGGGCCAACGTTTATGCGAAGGTCGCTGCGGTCTCACTCGCTCGCCGAACGTCGTGCCGGCAAGCAGTGGCGAGAGTCGCTCCGTGCGTGTTATTATTTTTGCGTTATCGGTTTCCAAGACTCGATCGCGATGAATGCAGGGATAAAACACTATCGATTTGCACACCTTTATTAGTAACAAGTAACGTTCCTTGACTAATTACTAAGTTTCTACAACTTGTAATGAATTGCATGTTGAGGCGACGGCTCTTTATCAACGTATACATATTTCACGAGACTAACTCGTGCGTTTCGCGGTATTTCACATCGCGTACGGGAGTGTCCGAAATTTCGCGCGATCGAGGATTTTCGCGAGTGAGTGTTGTGCGAGTGTCACAAAGAAATCTGAGAGGAGGAGGAGGCCAAGAAGGCATCGGGCAACGGCGGAAAAATCGTGAGGTAAGTGTCTTACATTTTTATGTTATTTGCTACTTGTGTAAAGTAAAGCATCTGTTCTGTGTTTTTATTTTATTTATTCAAATAATTCGCACGAGGATTCAAATATGTGTTAGAGACAAAACCATACGTATACAATTTTGTGAGTTTGTATTTAAAAGAAAGAATTTTCCAGTATTCTATATAATTATTATAATAAATATCTATTTTAAAAATATAAAATATATTTAATACAATAAATTTTATATTATTAATACTTTTATATTATTAATAATTTTATATTATTAATATAATAAATTTAATACAATAAAAGTATATTTAATCCAATAATTTCGATGTTACATAATTCGTCTATAATAATCATATACATATTTGTATTTTTACAGTACAACATATATAGTGAACGATGTACAACTCTGCTGTTGCGAATCGTATCAGTGAGTGATAAATTACTTTTTATTTTAAATTGACGTTGCGCATACAATTACCTCTTGGCATGTATACAAATTCTTAATAATATACAATGCTCAACCACAAACTGCGCGCGCGAGGCGCGCGTTTTGTCATTTCTAGTAGAATAAAATTATAGTATGTATCGTCTTTTGTCGAATTCGTGTGTTGTGAGATGGAGGGAAAATTTGTTCTAAACGCAAGCATATACATATAAACATACATTTATAGTATAAGTTACTCTTGTCTCAATATAGTAAGTCAATCTTTTTTAATTCAATAGAGGAGAATAAGAATCATATTTATTATACTATAAAGAAAGGAATTCTTAAATGAAAAATTCTAAAATCTAGAATAAAGTGATAGTATGTATCGTTTTTTTTTGTCGAATATAAATGCGTCAAGAATATTTTTTGTCTCGGTAACAGAAATCCTTTCTGAGGGTGCACAATTACACGTGATACACCTGTGTCAGACGCTGTTACGTTATGCGTGCGAATTGTTTTGGCGGCGCGCGGACGATATTCCCGAGGACACGCGGGCTCGATAGTTCGATATGCGCGCAGCCGTTGGCCCGCACTAATCTGCAAATCGCCTTTGCCGAGCGACGCGCTCGCTAATTCCCCGACGCGACTCGCTACTTCACGTCCGTAACTAACTCCATAATTCAGCTTTCTTTCCGCGGCTTACATCGATCTTCCGTACGGTCGATCCCGCGCCCTCGAGACACGGGCGGAAGGCCGCTCTCTCTTTCTCTCTCTCCGCCCGTTCATCGCCCATCCGGGGAATATTTGCGCGCCGCGTTCATGAGCACGGCCGGGAATTCGAAGATCGATGGCCAGACATTACCGGGCGGGCACCCCCGCGGCCCGAGTCGCGAACTTCCGCCCGAGTTTCGCGATTATTAAAATGCCGCGCGAAAAAATGGCGGAAAGTTCGGCGGGGGTCTCGGGCGGCGCGGATACTTAACCGCGCGAAAAATTATTACGCGACGCGGAGAAGATACCACTTTCCTCCCCCGCTCCTGGGTACAGTCCGCAAATTATGGCTGCGTGCTCGGAATCATAATCGTCGCAATTATTTACTTTAACTGAATATTCATGAACGTAGAGACGGGATTGGCATCAATCACCAGCATCGATTCGATTATTATATTCGAGGGAATATCAGTAAATCAAATATACATGACGTTTGATGCGATATGGGATAGCTTTTATCGGCTTAATTTTACTGACCCATTTCAAGCGTGTCATACGCTCCAGAAAACGCCCGCTCGCGACTCCGAGGTGTTAAATTCTTCTAATTATCTGACGCGCGTCCGTTTCTTCCTCTTTCTCCGCGTAAAAAGAAAAAAACAAGGACGCGGCCGTCGGGCGAATACCCGAGCGGGAATCCTGCACGTCCTGTAAAAATTCGCTGCCGAGTACCGGGCGTTTAATTACGAGTACAATCGCAGAAAGACTCTGGGCCCTCGTTCTCCTCCCTCCCTCCCTCCCGCCCCGCGGAGGAGATAAATTGGATATTCTGCTGTTATCTCTTTGATCCGCCAAGTGCGCGCAAGAACTGCCTTGAATAATAGAGTATCATGGCGAAATAGGGAGGGAGGGGGAGGAAAGCGGGGGACAAAAAGGCGCGCCGGAAGGACCGGCGGAGAGGGGGGGGGGCGGGAAGGTTAATGTAAAATACATAAACGGAGCACTCGAGCAATTAAAGCAATCAGCATTCGCCGGGATTTTTCCGTCTTATCAAAGCGCGCTTCCCGTCCTCCGCCCCCTTTTAATCTTGCCCGGTATCAGCGTGATTCGCGTAATATGTAACGGCCGGTATTTCTTCGGTAATTTATTGCTCGTCACGCTGGAAAGCTTTTATTGAGCTTTCATTGGACGTTGTTACCGAGATATCGTTACGTTTCCAATAGCGCGGATGTAAATCTGGTTTATTCTTTACAAGCTCTAGTAATTTGTCGATCGCATTCGCGTGCACGGGTACTAGCGTTAATTAATCGCAATAACTGCGATAATAATAATAATTCTAATGATAACGGCCATCAATATGCAGCGCGCGCGAATGGTTTCGCCTGGTTTCGACTTTTTTTTCTCTTTTATATCGGATTTCGAACGGACAAATAGAGCATGTCAGCGGACGCACGTCGAGCGTGATTAACTCTTATTTCGTCCTGCATCCGCTAATGGATTGCACTACGGGCACGGTATAAATGTCCAGTTATTACGCGCGCAAATGTTCCCGTGCGAGACTTTCAGACGTAATACACGAAGCGAGTCCGAGGATTAAGACGAGCGCGAAAGAAATATTGAAACTCCGTACACGCATGCGCGCAGTATATACCCGTAGATCAGAGTCCGCGGGGTGCTTTAATACGTTTGGGTTTTTTTTTTCTTTTAAGCGTGCTACGGGCTACTCTGCACGCGTTCGGCGCGGCTTCCCCCGTGCGTCCGCGCGATCTGTACACGGCGCGGCCGAACGCGCGACCGGAGCATCGCGGATAAGGAAAAGAATTCCAATTAAAATGCGCCTCGCGCGATCCTCTCCAGACCAATACTTTCTCGGGCGACTTCCCCTCAAGCGCGACAACTCGCTGGTAAATCTCACCATGAGTTCTGGTACCTCGTCGCGGACGTAATAGCGCAATAACCGCGTTGATAGCGAACACAAGTCGTCAAGGGTTAACGATATATGATATTTTTTTGAATAAAGTATCAAAGATACCCTTGAGAAAGAACTGATTAGTTGCATCAGTAACTGATACAATGTCACACATTTTCTCTCTCCTCCCCCCCTCTCTCTTTCTTTCATGAGTTTAACTTACTCGGTTTAACAGATACGATATTTCTATACTCTATCCTTAAAAGAACGGATTAGTTGCATCAGTAACTGATACAATGTCACTTAGTTCTTTTTCTGAAGGGTAAAGCGTCCTAGAAGTATCATATCTTTTAATGAACTGAGCAAGTTAAACTCACGAGAAAGAGAGAGGTAGTGACACTGTATCAGTTACTGATGCAACTAATCAGTTCTTTTTATTAAGGGTATCTTTGATATTTTATTACCCTCCAAAAAACATATCATATATCGTTGACCCTTCATAATTTATGCTCGCTATCCGAATGGCGAAGTGACAAGGAAAACAAGAAGTGACAGGAAAGAGAGAGAGAGAGAAAGGTGTAACGACTGCAGCCAAGTACCGATAGCCCCATGATCGTTAGCGATTAAAAGTGATCTCGTTAGAACGATCTCGCCGGATTTTCTCGAACGAGGGCCGAGGGTGAAATCCAGCGGCGAAAATCCGACGATCGCGCTCAAGACGGAGTTCCACGACGGCGGGACCGTCGTCGTACGCGAAATAACGCCCGCGTTACATCTTATCGTCGGTTAAATCGAGCGCGGATAAAAAGAGCGACGCAGCTGGCGTTAAAAGCGAGCGGGTGGTAAGAATAATCGTCGCCGATGTAAATAGAGGGAAGGCCGCCGGTCGGAGATGGGCGACGCGAAAGAGCGAGAGACAGGGAGCGCGCAGTTTCGGTATTGTCTCTAACGGGTGGCCGGTCTGTAAAAAAAAAAGGAGAGAGAAAGAAGAAAGAAAGAAAAGGCGCATTTAACCCCGGACGGGCGCCGTCGCTCCCGTCTCTTGCCTCGGCTCGTCTTCTCCTTCGAACCCTCGTGGTCTCCTCCTCCTCCTGCCCCTCCTCCTCCCCCCCGTCTCGATCCTCTCGTGCAGTCTCCTCTCTCGCGACGATAAAAACGACACGCGGCTATTAATAGGGAACATATGTCTCCCGACCTTGTTGCACGCCGCTCGACGCATTATCGCCGCACGATTTTACATCATTACAGATAATTGGAGACACATCGCTCTCCGCGCCGCTCCTCCCGGTGCGTCTCGACGAGACATATTTCAGGAAGTTAACACCGTGACCTCTCGAGATCCGATAGAGTCAATCACGTTCTTTCTACGGGTTACCGTAGGCGTTCGTGGGATATATTCGGCGTCGAGTGCAATCGACTTGATCGGCGTTTTGATAACGATCTCATTAATTTAGATCAGTTTGACTTCTTTAACGTCGAGACGAGCGTCGAGGCTCTTTACGGTCACGTATCGCTGAGCATTATTGATGTCATTTTAACGGAGCATCGTCATCTAGATACTACATCATTGATCATTCGCAACTTGGGAACGCGGAATTATCGTGTCGGATGATTAATATCGCTGACGTCGCGGAACAGGGAGCGCCCTCGAGAAATCCGTCGAGACGAAATTGATTCGGAGTTGCAGTCGAAGCTCCGCGCGCTACTGTTTCATAGTTTTGCTCGCCATTAAGTCGCCGACCTAATAAAGACCCGCGCCGGCGCCTGCAACGTGTTGACGAATTATTTTGACATCAAGCCCCGCACCACGCGACCGTAATCGAAATTAATTGCCCGCCGGATAATAAGACTCCGCTGTTTCCCACCGTATCACACTTAAACGGCACGAGATGCCGGCGCGCCATAAATACGAACGGCGCGCGGGGATCCGATTGTTAATTATTTTCCATTGTCGCCGCTGAGTAATGGCGTAATTTGAAATAACCGACCCGTGGCTCGATTGTCGCGTTTAATAACGTCGCCCGATGCAGCCTTTCTCAATTCCGCACTTTAAAACGGGACACTTTGATTAAGTTAGCTCTCCTCTCAATAGCGCTAAATAAATTCTAACATGTCGCAAAGTTGAATGTTAATAGACGCTGAAGGCGTTCTGATTTAACATTAAGTATGAAATTCTCGTACGAGAAAAAAAACAAATATCCAATACACAGGGTGTTCTGTAATACCCGCCTCACCTCTTATTTGCGGATAGAGCGGACTAGACTGAGTCGAAAAGTCCTCTACCATTTTCCAACTTTTGCCATGGTTAACGATTAATTAGTAAAATCGCTGTCTTAGCCCGGCCTATCGCCCAATCCAAACGCGCGACGACATGCGGCTGTCCCGCGATTGGCGTTGCTAGGCGCGCGAGGAGTTGTTTATGACACACGGTAACGACTACGTATAAATACGTAGCCAATCAACTTGCAGCTTTTCCGTAAAAGACTGGCTACACATTTCTCGGAACTAGAACTTGGACACAGTTCTTCAAGGCTTAACAAACGGGACCGCGGCTGCAAAGTGCTGGAGACCACCGAGTCTCCCTCACACTCGATCGAGTCTGCACCTAATCAAGTCTCGCGCGTTTATCTCGTTCACTTCGTGCGAGCTATCGCAGAATTTCGGGATCTCGGCTTAGCGTATCGAGTATTCTCGGTAACGCGGCGCGTTTCACCGTCGCTTCAACGTCGACGACGGATTAACGCGGTAACGACGCGCCGTTTATTCCGATGCACAATGCCGAGGTGTTGCGCGTGGCAAATGCACACACGTAGGATGACGCGCTGCGCTGCGCTGCAAATCCCTGGCCGGTTTCGAAGGGGGAAAGCCGTCGGTGCGGTGGTTTTTGCGCACTCTCGCGTCCGGCTTTACGGGGCGTTAAATGCATCGGGTAAGTCCTTAATTGAATTCTCGCCCCCGCGGTCGCTCCCCATTCTTCGCCCTCTTTGCGTTTCCAGCGATAAGTGCCGGAAACGCAGCGGGCGTTCTGTCCATCCCGCAGTTCTCGAAATTAGGATGACAATGAGGACGGTTTCACAAATGAGTCTCGCGAATTTTACACTTAATAATCACGAAAACTCATTATTCTTCCCGCGAGAAGGCGCGTTTTTTCCGTTTGCGACAGATAACATGTGCACAAATGGATCTCCATCGACAGAGAGTCGAGACAGCGTTCTTTCGGGAAACGGTTTTCCCAAAGTAGCCGTGAATTTTCTCAGATAATCGCGATGTACTTCGTCTTTCTTCGCGGAATATCTGCTTCCCGTAGGGCGTTACGTCGCGATGCTCGGATGAACGTTCGCGTTTACGTAACGCACGTAAAAGTGCATCGGGCGCGTCTCGCGGGCGATTTTACTGCATACGTGTGCGCGAGAGAACGCGCGGAAAGTCATTTACGAGCCGCTCTCGCGGGCGAAGAAAATCGCGTGCGGAAATGTACAATAGCTTGCGAGACGAAAGGAAACAGCGACAGAGGAACGAGGCGGAATAACAACCGCAGAAATTGTCTTCGACGAAGAGCAGGAGGAGGAGCAGGAAGTATTAGCGTGAAGCCAAAGCCGAGAGAGAGAAAGAGCGCGCGCACAACCCTCTTTGCGAAGCTGAATTTTTTTTCCTCGAGTGTCCTCCCCGCCCATCCGCGGAAATTCCATTCCGCGGAGAAACAGTCGTTTCGCGCTGCGCGAAAGTCGGGTTACTTTAATTCCCGTCGGATTATCTCGACTCTCGTTCGCCGGACTCTCTTATCGCGCGGCTGTTCTCGAGATCATAGAACTAGACACGGCGGCGGCAGTCGCGTTGAATCCGACATGAAATTCCCACGTAAGTTGCGTCCCGGCGGCTCCGAGTGATTTTTAATCTCCTCGTTATCTTTCCTCCTCTCGCGCCTCAGAGAGGGCAAAAAGCGCGGGGGCGCTCCCGCGGAATCCATTCTTGAATCTTAATCGAGATATAATTGTACCGCTTCGGGGCTGTATTTCCCGGTTGAGAAGCTCCTCTAAGCTCTTCTCCGCCTCTACGTTTCGCTCCTCACTTCCGACTCACCGCCACCCCCCGCTTCCTTCTTTTGGACTAGCGACTCGTGCGAAAGCGAATTTAGATCGCCCGCGGGCGATCGAATCCATCTTAAAGGTACGCAAGACGGGTTATAGTTAATTCGATTATTGTCGCGCTGACCCGGAAAACCTGTGCGCCATTCGAGCATACGATCGACTCGCGCCGGCCGAACGGGAACGTCAATTTTAATGTGGTAAACAATGTCATTAGCACGCCAATATTATCGAGGTCAACGCTCGAAATTGCAACGTGGTAATTATATCACCGGTCAAAACGTTCGTAACGTGAATTATCTAAACTCCGGAATATTGCATGCGCCTAGTCATAGATAATTCATCGTTTTTTACGCATTTACAAATTTAGTATTTACATTCATTTATTATTCGATGCGCTGCGCCGTGTTTAGACCGATCGACCTCGCTCTTGATTCCTACCTGGCGATCCGATCTGCTGACCGCAAGTAAATATTCAAATCCTTACATGTCCGATTATTGGGCGACACGAAGTCCATTTGAAACAAAGCGCTTTCATTCTTGTATATGAGTATTCGTCGTCGAAGTTGCTCAGAAATACGCATTTCTCCAATTCATAATGGTGACCATTGTTAAAAGTACAGTTTTATTTGAGCAGCAGTTTCAATTGTTTTTGCTCATTCGAATGTGTTTAGGACGCCGTTTTGCCTATAGCTGTATGAATGTCGATTGACCGATAGAGAAGCTTCAAGTAACACTGCGATCTTTACTTTGCGAAACTGTCTGTGAGTCCTCTGTTAACAGCTCGTTCATTGCGAAAATAGCTCGGCAGAGACGGCACAAAGGGCGATTGTTTCGTTTCGCGTTTAAACAGAATTATAAGCTCTGCGCTCAAAAAAGTATCTTACTAAGGGCAGGTAGATTTCTAGGTGTCGCAACAAAAATTTATCGCTGTTTTGTGTATCTGTTAAAAAATTGTTTGTAGCCTACCAAATTTATAGCAGCACCATTTTAGTGATATCTTCTGGACAGTTTAGGTTTCATGGCTAAAACAATATTAATCATTCGCATCGGATAAAAATGAATTTCGGTACCACAGCTGGAACAAAATCTTCGTAAGGAATATAACTGTTCATATATCACAATCAAACGTCATAATGGATGGTCGCACGGAAAGACTTTCTTCCTAACATTCGCCAACAGCTCAGATAGAAATTCTGTTTGTTATTTAAATACGAAACATGTGCAATTTCGCAGCATTCACTTCTGTGTCTTATTGTTAGCTATTTTTTTCGTGCCTAAAAAATTGTTGCTACAGTTGCGAGATCTTTTTTTTTCAGCGTGGATTACTATCCAGAACACGTCTACCACCCCTCTCAATTTTCCGTCTCTGTACGAGAACAAAATCCGCATCTTTTAAGGTAGTTAGGTAAAAAAATGATAAAGTTACAGATTTTCTTTAAACTTGCAGCAAAACTAATTTAGATATTGATACGTACGTGTGTAAAATTTGGGTTTGATTTACCGTATAGTTTCCGAGATGTAGTCACTTAAAATTAACTGTTTTTAACATTTCGCTTATCGCCATTGGCTACTGAGGTAAAAAACCTGACACTTGGACATGTATTTGTCAGTAGCGAAAAATCTATAATAAGGATTATTGAAACAAAAAATCGAGCGAAAGTAGTTGAATGTTTAAATTTCAACAACGCTGACCGTACGGTATCAGAGTATGATAAATCCAAAGAAAAATATAGGCTAGGTAAAGTTTTTCATGCGCGGTAATGCTTTGCGGATGTGACAACATAGGTTATGCCCAGTCTCTTTGCTCTTTAGTTAAGTGTTCTTTGCGTTTTCGCTTCCGCTCTGACACTTTTTTTTTATAAAACGCCCTTTGTAACTGATTTTCCATTATGATAATTTAAATACCTTTTCACAATTTATCTCATTCACGATGAAATGCGATGTTGCCACGATCAAAAATCTGTTCTTGAGTTTAGTATAAAAGAATTCATCGTCTATTGAACTTTATTGATCAAGTCTCATTTTGACCAGCATAGTTGGCCAAGAACTACCTTAACGCGCGCCTTTCCGAATCTATTCTGATCGTTAACGGGGGCGAAAATATTTTATGGGAAATTTTACTGCAATTACGTTTTGCTTGAATCTTATTTTTCGCCTCGCAATCGCCCGTTAATCTGAAAACCGAGGCGAGATCGGACGCCGTCATTTATCATGGACAATCCGCTCGCACTTTCGAGACGCGAATTAATTTGCATGCGCCGTGCGCCGCGACCATTCGCTCGCTTTTCTCATCTCGATCCTGCGAGCTACGCCGCGCCGCGCAGTTCCGCTTCCGGGTCGGGGCGCGTACCCGCGATGCTCGTCGCGCGCTTACACAGGATTGGTAATTTAGCAACGTAATTTTCTCGCCGTCTCCGTCTTCGCGTTGCGCGAAACCCTCCGAGAGCGCCGGGGCGCGCGAGCCGCGTATCCCGCGGGAAACGACGAAGAAATCCGCAGCCGCGGCACATATTTCCGCTCGCGGAAACGCACACGCGGACGACCGTCTCGACGAGGTGCCGCCGCTCTGAATTTCGCTTTAACCCCGGCGACGACGAAAGTTTGGATTAAGTCGACGGTATAATGCGACGAGCGCGGGCAATTGGACAAGTTTGGATTTGAATTATAGCCGCCGCGAGATTGCGAGAACCATCCCCGCGCATCTCTCCGTTCCTTCTCTCTCTCGGCGTTAGCCACCTGGCCGCCTCTAGCTAAAGGCGGTGAGAGATGGATAGCCTAGGATGTTAAAAACAGGGGGGAACGTATACGAGTCTCCGAAGTGAGTCAAAGACGCTTCAGTCGGAGAATCTAAAATAAGGTAGTGGCACCAAATATCGCCTACTCTAACTATTTTTTATCCCTGTGGCCACAAGAATGGTCGAAAAGAATTCTGATAGAGCTTAAAATGACGGACAGACATCACTTTATTTGTCACCAACTGGAAAATGTTGTAAGCGTTTGCTTACTTAGTTTTTTTCGCGAATTTTGCAACGAAATGGAAAGTGCCATTTTTTGAAACTCAATATTAAATTAATTGTTAATAATAATTGTTAACATTGTGTTTTGACGTTTAACTGTAATCACGGAAAAAACAATTTAGCAAACGGTTTACTGTCGTAGCAAAATATTGAGTTATCACAACTAAAAATATTAGCTGTCCCTATTTTACTAAGTTTTAGCGACAGCAGCTAAATTGTTTTTTCCGTGATACCATCATTAGATTCTTTGATTCATGCGCTCTAACATGGTCCTCTTGGATTTGGAAAAAATCAAGCAATACCTAATACAACTACACTATTTCCCGTAAGCCCCTGTCACTAGATCAGCCAACGTCATTTTAGAAAAGTGTCATTATCGTTACAACTATATTAAAAATACCGGTGTTGTTCCTGAAATAAGCTACGTATCCTACTTTACATACAATTCTACCCGCAGTTAACAGACATCAATATTAGTTTCGCTAAAACAGCGTTGGGCGATATTTTGTGCCACTACCCTACACAGTTGAAAATTTTTTGTTAAATGTCCCAAACGGTCCACACAAATTTTTGTGTTAATTTAACATAATATGGATATGTTAAATGGTAACACTAATACTCTGTTAATATTTTAACACAAAATAAATGCAAATCTCAAAATAATTTGAAATAAATTTTGTGTAAAATTAATATATTTTCAATGACAAAATGTATTTAAAAAGTGTAATTTATACATTTTACCGATGTAATAAGTGAAATGACGGTTCAAAATCACTCTTACTTATGTTATATAGAATAAAACCAACATTTTATTCTGTAAATTTTAACAGATAAATTTTGTTACTAATAATATAGAACATATGTATTGTGTCAGATTAAAAAATAAGTACACATTGTGCTGTTTTAACATTTCCTTTCAGTTATTTTTATGATTTTACATTTGTGGTCAATTAACACTAGAGCAATATGTTAAATTGACACATGACTGTGTTAAACATTTATCACAAAAATTTTAACCGGCACTTTTTTAACAAGAAAACACAAATTGTCCAACTGTGTACTAGCGCGATTTGTACCGTTACTGTAACTCGGAAAGTACTGTTTCGTGTTAATTTAAAAATTGACGGCCGATCTAATTCGAGCGCCTTTGATAAAAGCTGCTTGCAGGAATAACAATTACAAGTTGCCGAGTATTGTCGTTTAAAATTGCAAATGTCGGACACAAAGCCGCGAAAAGCCTCTCTCCGATTCCGATACAAGATTCCCCGTCAGAGAGGAAAGAAGAGGAGGCAGGGGGGGGGGGGAGGTAAGACTGAATCGCTAAGGAGATGACGGGCAAAGAAGCGAACGGTCAAGCCTTTTTGCGCCGAGCGAAGTCTCTTTATTACGCGAGGGAATCCGCTTTGTTTTCGCCGACGCCTCGAGAGTCGCGAAAAAGAGAATCGCGGTCGTAAAAAAAGGGGGAAGGGGAGGAGAGAGGAGAAAAGAGATGCGGGAGGAATGCCACTCGCGCTCTCGCAGTCTCGGCGGAACTTGGCGCGTCTTGATGGGAAATGGAAAAACTGAAAAATGAGCGGAATATTGGACGGCGCAAAATGGCGGGCAACTCGCGCTGCCGCATCGATGTATTCGATACATTTGCAGGAAAGGGGATTTGTTTCTCCCGCTATTGTACTTTACGACGTTAAAGAGATGCACCGTTGCATCGCGATCGGAATAGTCGAGGTCGCGCGAGATCGCTCCGGTCGAATCGAAAAATGAAACGGTACCTCGCGGAGGGGGGGGGGGGGAGAATTCACGTCGAGCACGATTTGTGTAAAGTGTTATCAATTGTTACCGAAAACTTTATTTCGTACGGAATACCGCGCCGAGAGCGGCGTGAATTTGCACTCGCGCGTTTTTCAGGCGCGCCGATATAATGTCCCCGGTGTACATTGCGCGAGATAAAACCCGAGATGATCGCGTCCGATAAACCGATGCAATTCCAATTTCAATAATAACCGCGCTGCATTACGCATTGCTGGCTGTGTTATCGCGCCCGGCCCGATATCGCGACAATAACGCAATAACGAAACGCAAACGAGATGTATCCTTTGATCTCGTTCTCCAGGCGGAGAAGCGCGCGCGCGCGCAGAGGATTCCCCGTGCCTCTTTTGCGCCTCGTTTCGCCATACACGGCAAAAGGGCTGACATGCCGCGGCGACCCGCGCGCTTTTGTTCTCGTTTAGCATACTATACCCAGGCCACGATTTATTTTCCCTGCCCGCCGCCGCCGTACTTTTCCGCGTTGCGAATACGCCGCGGCGGCGTGGCGTATCATGGCCGTCGACAACGGGGGTTCTTTGGCGTCTGCGTATCCTCCCTTCCTTTAACTGATTTGCGTCTTTTGATACCGGGCGAATAGCGCGAGAGCCGCCGCGCCGCGCCGCGCCGAGCCGAGCCGAGCCGGCGCGTCTCCCTGTCTCTCCCTCCACCCCGTTGATCTCGTTCGCCGGGAATTCCAGCGTAGAGAGCGGGAGAATCGCGCTTTTCTGGGACTTTAACGGGATGTAAGTAACGACGTGCAATTTTGCAATCACGCTCAAAGTATTCAGCCCGATCGCATCCCGTCGCCAGACACGAGCGAGCATTTTATGCGGGTAAAAGCGTAAGAACGTATGCTCGGATGTGCATAAAAAGGTACTTAAGAGCGAGAAATTTCAGACTCGTTTTTCACCCTTCGATAAAGGAACGTTCCCCTTTTTTCTCGGTGTCTCCTGCGTTCGAATTTAGCTTCATGAAAGTGTAACTCGCCGCTTAATTTCCGAAATAGCTTGCATTTAAAATTACAGCCGAAACTCGATGTTTTCCGAACTTACGCACGGAGAGTTCTCTTAAAGTTTACCCTGAAAATCATGTAATCGTGGGACAACACTGTATGGCAGATTTTTGAAATTTAGGGAAGATTTCGTGTCAAAACCGATAGCAGGCGAACGAGTCGATGCTAAAATCTATAAGGGCTATTAGTTATTACCGAAAACTTTATTTCCTACGAAATATCGCGCCGGAAGTGACAGAGACACGTAAGATCCGCAGGTTTCCAATACAGTTCAGCTAAAATTGTAATAAGGAAAAAAAACTACAAATAATGGAAATGACAAAATTAAAATTGGAGGAATAAATGACTACGAGCCGTGACAGGGCGTCAGTGTCTAAATATTTTATTCTAAATTTATTGCGAAAATTTATTGCCATGTGCCTCGGTGGTCGAATTGGTTGAGACGCCCGCCTAGGGAGGTCCAGGTTCACACCCTCGCCGAGGTGATATTCTTTCGCAATAAATTTAGAATAAAATATTTAGACACTAACACCCTGTCACGGCTCGTAGTCATTTATTCCTCCAATTGTGTATAACACATTTGAGCCATACCAGTTTTATTAATTTACAAAATTAAAAGTCAAATGTATACCTGCCGTTTGATCAAATCTAAAAATACATATCTTTCCCCTTTAAATTATCACAACGTAACATAATCAAAATGAAACCTACTTCGTATGACAAAGCTGACTTTGAATCTCGCAACTCGAAAATTGCCGTTATAATCCGACAGTCTCGCGTTTAGGATCTTAACTGAGCTTCAGAGTGCGCCAGCCATGAAAATGCCGTACAATCAGCGTGTGGGACACCCTGATGCGTAAGGAGGCAGGATCTAAATTGGAGATCCACGGCGCGCGCTTTTCGTGTCGTCGTTCCCCGAGTAAACGCGCGTAGCTAGGTCTGTCATCTGATTATAATTAGACTCTGGCGAGCAACCGGGAGAGAAGTCGCGCGCAACAGAAGCCAGGCGCTTGGGAAGCGGAGCACCCCGTGTCGGCGGGCTGTTTACACAGCGAGCTTCCATGGAACAAGCGCGTGAAAACTTTCACGACCTTACTGCGAGCTCTCCGTTCGTGCCGTGTCATCCACGTCGTCGAAAGCTCAGCCGCGTAAAGCCGCGTGACCCGGCGTCTCTCTCTCTCGCGATCCGCCACAATGGCGGCAAACGAGCTCGGATGAAAGTCAACCCGTCCTTCCTCCTCTCGCCCTTTGCGGTGCTGCTCTGACCGACATGAGCATAAGCAACATTGTCGATCTCTAATGGACTTGGAAAATAGACTGAATATATTCCGCGCTTTTTCATGCCTCCCGCGCGGTCTTGTTTTGCTACGTGAAACCCAGTTTTTTTCGGTAATTACGTAATGGTGTGATGTCACACGTAATAATCTCGTTTTAAGTAACCGTGTAGTTACGTGCGTGGAATAATTCAACTTGTTTTCATCGATCACGAGCGTTGACCGGCTTGACCTGAAATGATCATCTCAACTGCAGCTTTTCTCAAGACTGCAATCTCGTGGAACGACAGACGACGACCCACTCGACCGCTTTACGTTTCGCGAATGAAATTCGTCCGGACACGCGTGTATGTACGACGGTTTACGACTCGTGTCACTCGCGGAGGGTAGCTCGAACTCGTGCTAATTGCAAACCAACAACGCGGCGCGCCAGCTCGGTTTTCGCGACGCGCAGTCTCCAATGGCGATTGAAGCCGGGGGCTGCCAAGTTTTACGGCGACGTCATTCGCGGCGGCGGAAGTTAGTGCCCTTCTCGCAAAATATTATTGCTCCGTCCGTCGCGCGAGAGCCATCGAAATTAATTCTATAGCGAATTAAATTACGCTCGGTCAGTTAAACATCCCGGCTATGTTTCATTACGGCCATAACGCAAGTTAATTGCGCTCGATTATTCATATGTATGAATGAACCGCGTTTACCCTCCGCCGTGCTACCATTGCGAGCATTAAGAACGTATTTAGTTATTAAAGTAACTCACACCGGAATTAATGTTGCATAATTATTCTATCTCGCGGATAATTTTCACGTGGAATTACAAGATTAGCGTATTACGATGCGTATATTATTTCCTTGCAATTTCCTTCTTCGTTAAGATATTTTATGGGCGTCCCCGTTTCCCGTTTCTTACTCGATTTTCACGACTGTCTCCCCCGTGTATTTACATGTAAAGGAATTATCGAACGTCGCGGTGTGCTAACGCTGGCACCGGTTAACGCGGCGTTTCGTGCCGGCCACGGTTTCACGGTGCTCCTTTATGGCGCAAGAACGTTATTCCGAACCACCGTAGTCACGGGATGTTTACGGGGGGGGGGGGGGGCTTTACGAGTCCTCGCCCATGCGAAAGGGGTTGATGCGGCCGGGGGCTTCGATGTTTACGCGCATCCGGAATAATCAAGGGCGAGGCCTCCAAAGACCGTAACGAGGGTGTCGAAAAACCGCAAACGTCATCCCCGACCCTCCGCCCTTCGAGGCTGCCTCTTTCCCCGCCCTGGTCTCGTTTTCCGATATACGTTAATCGCCGCTCGGCAAAACGGGTCGCGTGGAAAAATGCGCGACTTGAAAATTCCGGAAGTAACGATCCATTACAAACGACGACGGGCTAGGCCAACTGATCAGTTGGCTTCAGTTCCGTATTTTCGTGCCATTCGTAAATGTTTTATTCAGTCTCTGAAGTCGTTTTTTAACGACGGGGGATAGGATAATGCTTTTGAAAGCTCTCGAACGAGTTGGAACGAAATGTCCTATCATAGTCTCTGGATTGAATTAACGCAAGAAATCCGATAAATTGAGAACATAATTGAAAGGTAGGAATTAGACGCCTTTATAAATTCTCGTCCTCCCGAGGGACTTCGACGAGCGAAGAATTGGCGATTCTGCAAGATACTTTCGGCAATTACCTTGTTTACCGAGTGGAAGGTAAACAATAAGTTTGGCTGACGGCGACGGCTAAAATTTGAAATGATCGCCGGGAAAGAGAGAGTCTAGTGTTTGACGATGTCCGGACAGTCTCTGCCGGCAATAAGAACAAATCACTTGGAACTTCGGGACGAAGATCGAGCGGTCGTCGTCGATCCTGGGTGAATTATATAAAACCCCTTCCGAGGCGGCTTCCGAGGGACATTATCGGAAAGCCATTAATTAGCATTCAAGGTTCATTGCCTGCAAGGTCGTTTTGCCAAGGGGATACGGACGAGGGCGAAGGTCGTCGTGGAAGAAGCATCCCCCTCGCGGGGGATACTTTCAACTCGTCCGCCCCCGCGGAGTACTTAATTAACCGCGCCTTAATTAATGACGCATCGCCTTCTTAAACCTCCCCGTATTCTCGCGTATATTTTTAAAAGCGTACTCGCGCAAGAAGCTTGTGTAATTAACATCCAAGGCGCCTTAGCAAAAGAGATCGATGCGAAAAATATAGTTTTGTGTGCACGACTGAGGCTGCAGTGTCGGCTCGAGGCGTCGTTAATAAAGTCACGCGGGAATTTGAGAGATCGACGAATTGTCAGACCTGCCACGGTGAGAGGGGCCGTCTTGTATAAATACGAATAACATTCCAGCATCCGATTATGTCGCGCGAATCTTTGATCACGTTCACGCTCCAAGTTTCACGCCGCACGTTCGGCTTTGCTCGCAAGACGTCATTAACGCGCCGTGACGTAACACGGCGTTTAACGACATCATTAACTCCTAATGAACACTTCCACAAACTTTAACGACGTCGCGTTCTGTCATTGTTAATCCTGCGAGAATCCGAATGCGAATCGTTACCTGTTTGTAACACTTATAAAGTATTAACGGACTGTAAATGTAGGGCAATTATAAGATAAGCGAAATGGCGTACGCAGTGTAAATTGTAACAGGGCCCGTTTGCTGAAAAGGGATGTTAAGAAGTAAACTGCACTCTCGATTGCGTTCGCAAAGGAGGGCGCGCGGGACGCCCCAGAGTGAACGTCTGGGATTAGTTCCAATGTGAAACCATCGAGTTTATTACAACGTAACAAACGAGGTCTCGGGAAGCCGCGTCATCCAACGAGACTTCAAAGGGAATTTAAAGGGTTAAGTTTCCCCCGTACTCTCGTCGGAGGAGGGCACGTGGCGGCGGCGTCGTCTACGGGGCGCGTCTTCGCAGGGAAGAGAAGCATATCCTCGCGCGTCATGCCGGGGGACATTGACGGGATTCGATATTCGGGCGACGGGCTCGTATCCCCGCGGCATGACGCGCGGGAGATACATCCCTTGATTGGCTGCTGTCAAGGGCTGCCTCCACGGAGGCGTGAAACAATATCACGAGAACGGCGAGGACAAAGAGGAGCGGGCGGACGCATTCGTCTTAATTTTCCAGCCGGTAGCACGCGCGGAGCCTCGGCTTCCCTTTTTTTCCTCATCTTCTCCGCCCCCCCCCCCCCTATTGACGTAATATCTAATTCTCGGAGGGGTTTGTGCGGTGAACAAAGCGAGCCCGTCGAGAATTGCCGAATCGAGACGGGACGCGCTCGAATTTCAGTGTCGGCTCTCCGCAAATCTATCCCAGAGAAAAAATCCGCGAAGACAGATGCGAATTCGAGAGGAGGATGTACTCGAACCGAAATAAAAGATCTTTATTCGGCGCAAACTTTTTTTTAAACTCCCAAACGTATATTCGATGCAATTTCACGTCCGATTTTTCTCGCGAACAGGAATCACGCACGATACTAACTGTAAGTGTATCCCCGTAATTAAAAATCCCAAACTACGTTAAAATAAAACCCTTACAAATACCCGTCCACTCGAAAACGAGAGTTTCACGAGAGCGGAGCAAGACGCGTGTAGTACACAGGCATATATCTCTACTTTTTTTTCTCTCTCTCTACGGCACATGCGGTCCGACAATTGGGGAGCAGAACGTTACGACAGTTTTTCGTGCAGATATATCTCTCGAGAGAAGATAAACTCTCGACGCAAACTCTCGGATAACGACTGCAGTCGCGCGAGCGAGGGAATCGGGGAGACGGGCGACGTGGAGAAATAGAGAGGGAGGATCTCTATCCGCAGAGTACTCTGCCTAGCATATCCACGTGATAGTCACTCATAGTCTCCGACCGAGCGTGCCCGATCCTGCTGCTTCAACTTCCGCGCCGTTCGCCTACACAAACCACCGATATAACTATGAGAACGGCGGCTCGAGAGCGCTAAATTATTCAGGAACGACGCGATTCCCGCGCTTGTCGACGACCTTCTGCGCTCACGAGATTACCCGGAGCTTTCACGGCCGACACGGGCAGCCTCTTAAGAGCTTTCGACGAATCCTCGCCGTGTGAACGTGCGGATGATGATGAGAACGACTTATTGATAATGACGGCAGATACATGTGTCTTCTTCATTGCGATTACGTGAGGCGAGGGCAGTTGCTTCGCCAATCGACAGGAGGAAAGAGCGAGGGTGTATTAAAGAATTTGTTGTTAATTGTAATCGCGATCCCGGAGACGGTTCTCGTGTGAGGAAACTCGGCGATCCATTTACTACGGCAGTCGCGAGGAAAATACGTAATTAACGTGGAAAAAGATTTACGGCATACAGGTATATTGTGTGAGTTGCGGCAATTAAGAGCCGCGGGAACCAGGACTTCGGAGCGCTATCTCCGAGATTAAGGAAGCACGGCGAAAATAAATCGCGGCTGATCCGAGATTCTTTCGCGGCACGAATCCGTCGGGTCTTTTAATCGGATACGCGGCGGAACCGCCGAGATTGATTTCTCCTCCGCTCTCAATCTACGGGATCACCGATCATACTCGGGCGAGGCAACGTCGACGGCTTATTTATTGCAGATAATCCCGGAATTGAATTCGGCCAGAACGAGAGAAATCTTTCTTTCGTCCCGTCGCGCCCTTTTTTTCACGGCAAGGGGATTAACGGTGAAGAATGAAGGTAAAGGATTGAAAGGACGAGAAACAGCCCGGGTTTCATGACCGGAAGAAACCCTTTTTTTACACTTTAGACCCTTTGAGACGGAGGGGGGGACAAAAGCTTCCTCAATAGCCGCCTTGTTTATTGGACACTTTCGCTACTTTCTCGTTTTTTTCTTCTTCTCCGTTACAGATATGTTGAATCATCGAGTTCTCCCTCACGTATCCACACATCCTCCATTCGCGTGTAAATTCAGTGAAGTTATTTGATTTCACGTACTTCCGCATATATATGCCCCTTGTTTATTTAACCCGCTGACCCATTTCACTTTCACGATCGCAAAATATTGGATCTCTAAATAAATTTCTATTTGCATCGCTATTTTTGCCGTCGACTTAAACGGACGTGACTTTTTTTTTAAGCGACCATATCTTTCATCAGAGACTCCGGTATATTGTATCCCCCGACAGCACCGACTACGTAACGAAAATGCATGCCAAATCCCCGCGTGCATCCCACAGCCATCATTCCTTTCGATCGAGGGATGCGTTCTCCCGCCTCTCGCATTGGCGGAAGTATCGTAAAGCTTCGTCGTGTCTAAGCAAATTTTACGGCGGGATTTCGTGTTCGCGTTATAGCGCGAGGCTGAGCGAAGCGACGATCGTGCGAAGTAAACCGAAGAAGACAGCGAAGTATCTGTATCGGATGATCGACGTATTCGTTTCACTTTGGCGAGGCGACGGACGACAGTACGTTTTATTTAACGGCGCGGAAGCACGTCAGTAATCACGCGAATCGGTAAATAAATATTAACGAAGAAAACTCGCGATAACGTCAATTTTAATATTTAATAAAGAATAGAAAAATATGCGGCCTGTTATTTTCATAAAAAGCTACGCGATATTTCGACAGTCGTAAAATATTCGATCTCTAAACCAATTTTTAAACATATCGTTATTTTTCCTATCGCGTTAAACAGTGACTCTTCACGCCCGAGTGCGTGATTCCAATATTTTCACGAGTAGCGGTAAAAAAAATCATCGCTATGCAAATGCGACGAGGGAGAGAGAGGGAAAAAGGGAGAAAGAGCTAGCACGATGAACAAAATAACGCATACGCTCGATAAATCTTTTATTACGATGTACAATTTATCGCTCGGGCTTTTCCGTCTTGCAATTTATTGCAGGAATTTATCGCGGAGATTCGCGCTGTCCCCGAAAATCGCTGCGATTTCAGGGGGGGGGGGGTCAATTCGGAGGGCTCGTCGCTGTAAGCCTCTTAATTTCGCCCGGAAACAATCGAAAACCACCGATCGCCATCGAAACGTCGAACTCAATCATTTTCCTCGCTCCATCTCCGACGCAATAAAACCACGGCAGGGGATGAGTCGCGTTCGTCGTGTTCGCGGGGGATGGCAGGACTTGCAATAGTCGTACGTTTAATCCTTGGCGACATTTGATTTTTCCGTCGCATCGAACCTTAAATTATTGACCGACGAAATAAAAAGGCATTTATTTGACTCTCGTGTGCGATTGAAAATTGACGTTTAACAAACTTGGTACGCTATTGTGATTTTAAATCTTCATTTCCCGCGTGTATTCAACCTGTTATCAACCGCGATAATTCAATCGTACTATTGTCTAGTTTTGATGAGAGAGAGAGAGAGAAAAAAAATCCCTTCAATTAGAGTCTAATGACGCGCAGAGATCGGCATTTCGGTAGCGTCGAAATATATTGGCCGCTCGAATGCGTTTCCCGGAGAATGAACGCGTCGATAGAACTCGCAGCGTGTACATTCCAAATTTGATCGCCGAAAGTGGACCATTATTGGTATTGCAACCGCGCGTTTCAATATTGTGCCGCCGCGATTAAATGTTTAACGTCAAACGGCAAATAAAATATTGAACGTCGTACCGTCTGATCGAATGAAAATATTCCGCCGCTCTCCCTTAGAAACGCATTTCGGCGTTCAAATAGCGCACGTGCGTTGTTAATAAATAAATAAGCGCAAAATACAGAGCCCGGGGGTACAATCCTCCGGCGGATTGTCGAGCTAATCAAAAATTAACATGCGCCCATTACGCGGCCCCGATTATTACATCATGTGATTTTCAAATGACAGTTATCGCAAGCTCGTCAAATTTCGCGAGCCCCGGTAATTACCCCATTTACGGTTAACGCTAAAGCAGTAATTACAGAATCAAGTTTAATGCGCCGCCCGTTATAAGGAATCGTATCCGTCTTCCCTGATTTCTAGACTGATGGGGATTAAATGAAAAGACCCGTTACTCAGCGCCGTATATAGGCACGGTTAATAATTAACCGGAGCCTTCCTGTCCCTCGTCATTTCCCGAAATCAATTGCAAACCGCAATACTTTCCCGCTGAACGCGCCGCACCGCAGGGGCGATTCGCACCCCCGCAGGACGACAATCGGGCGTGCGACGGGGATGGTGTGGGACCGCGCGGCCGGCGTGGGTGTATTTAATGGCATAAAGAGCAGCGCGTTCCACACGCGCTTTAATATCCGTCCGGGAGGACGATCGCCCCTCGTATCGCCCGCCTAAAATCCGCCCGCCCGGCGGCGGAAGTTGCACGGTGAAGCCTCCGTCAACCCTTCCCGGTCGCGTGGCGGCGACGGCGCCCCCCTCCGGGTGGCGAATTGTTTTTGATATTCGAAACGGAACGAATCCCGGCACGTCGCGCTCCGCCAAGCGCGCAGCGCAAAACGAGCTCCACCGATTCACCCCTTTTCCCGTTCCCCCGTTTCTGCTCGGGTCTTTCGCCAAGTTACGCGGGATAGATGTATCGACCATGGAATACGTGTGACGCTGACTGGCGAGGCTTTCAGCAAATTATTAGATGGGCGATGGAAGAGAGAGAACGGCTAGAAAGGCGGAAATTAAATAGAAATTCGAAATAGACAAGCGACCAAAAATTGAATATATTTAGGAAAGCGTGACGATTGCAAAGGCTTGACGGTCTGCGCGAGTCGATGTTTAATATGATATAAAGATTTTCGCAATAAACTTAAAATATGAAATATTTATACATTAACACCCCGTCACGGCTCGCAGTCCTTCACTCCTTCAAATTTGTGTTTATCACATTTGAGCCGTACGAATTTTAATAATATAAAGATTCAAATATTAATTACAGTAATACGAGATCAATATAACTGTAAAGAAGTATTTCTTGGACACCGGTTTTTTGTTTTCATTATGACGTTAATTCGCTTAAACTACAAACAGACCTTGCTTTTAAGGGCGCATTCATATATTTCTTCTACTACGAATGAATTGTATTTTTTTTCCGCTACGAGTGTATATAGTCGTTCTTGACCCAGTTTTTCGGCGTGCAGATAAATTGAATGATTACGGAGAACGGAGGCGTGATTCCGCCGCGGAACAAAGCTGACGAGGCAGGAAATTAAAAAAAAATTTGCACGGAGAAAGTGTGCCATCGAGAGCTAACGCGCGACACGGCGAAATACGGTACGAAAGATTGAATCTCGCGTCGGTCGACGACGCGGCGCTCGCGCAAAAGAAATAAATGCAAAATGAAATTCTCATTTTAAAAAATTCGTTACACCCCGCGGGACCGCGCGCGAGCGCGTGGAATTAGGTGACTGTAATATTTTCCAATTTGCCTTCGTGCAATATTTACGGGCGCATAAATGAATCGCTCCCGTAAATCAATTTGTATCCCGACGAAAAATGCCGCGAGCGCCGTATTACCGTATTAAATGATATTCATTATGTCGACATTGACGTCAGCCTTATCATTAATTATATCTCGCCACCATTCAATCCCGGCGAGAATCGAGCCCGGTAATTGCGCAGTTTCGTCGGTTTAATGAGGTTGTACGATTTTTACGCTATCGACTTGTCGCTCGCGAGACAGACATGATCGACACGCGCCCGGCGTGCAACGTCCGCTCGGGCTGTTTGACTCAGCCGCGTTTCGCACTCTCGCGTCATTTGATAAAATAATAACCTTTAATTTCGGGAGACTAAAAATCGTACCTTTTTATTGCGGATGTTTCTCACGGCGTGTAATTTTATATTCATTTACAAAACGAGTACAAAGGTGGAGGGTAAAAAAATAAGCGCGGTTAAATTATAAAACGTGATAAAACACTGCAACTTTCACCGCCGCGTTTGGTTAAACGCGCTATATTATTGGACAACAAATAAATAAGGCTCAGGAGGGCCAGGGGAGGGGGGGGGGGGAGTTTGACAAACGCGCGCGTAGCAACGTGGATAATACTATTATTGTTAGTATTATGCTACATAATGGCGCGCCGTAGACTCCGCGCACATTTCGCCGCGATTGTAACGAGCAACTAGCACGCCTCACTAGGTTACTGGATTGCAATCAATCGCGGTCTGATAACGAGCGGCATTACTCCCAGGTGCGTTTCGGGAAGCGAAGACAAATGCATCTCTCTAATGCCGCATCCTGCAGCCGCACCCGGTCCCCTTTCCGTCCCCACAGCGAATCTAAAGGGGGAATTGTACATATATCGCCTCTGCATATCTTTCTTCCTCTCCCCCCCCCCCCCACTCTCTCTTCCTTCTCCGTCAATGATACTTCTCACCGCAAAAGTATGTCTTCCGCGGTGCTTAGCATAAAAAGCGCAACTCTGCGTAGACCGCAGCGCGAACCGTAAAATACTTTCGCACGTTCTCTCTGCGGACACTGCCGCGGTCCCCGATCCATCACGCCCGCGCATATATAATTACGCTGTACGAGCTTAGCTGCTCCTTTTTAATTAGTCTAATAATTTAACTTCCCGAGCGGGAATTAACACTTTAAACTCCGTTCGGGGAAGCTTAATTTTTAAGACAAGGATTACAGCGCTCATGCCCCGTTGATTAACAATGCGTCAGTTGCGAGGTACATCTGGCACGTGGCCGCGTTTCGCGAGTGTCAGCCTGTCCGTGGCGAAAATGACGATCCGAATTGGGACAGCGGACCGAGCGATACGAGAATCGCACGGGGATCATTACTCTTCCGTTCCTGTCGCTCCTATCATCCTTACGCGAAGACCGCAGGACCGGCGGCTAAGGGCGACGCCATTCCGTGGCAGTGGGTTAGTGGTCCGTATAACCGATCGCGCAGTAACTCGCGTTAAGTCCTCGGCGCTCTCAGGTGCGAGGTTTCGGCGGGCGAAGACAAATGTGCCTCACCCTCCCCGCGCGAGCGAGTCCCCCGTCCTACTTCTCCGCCGCGCTCGGCGTTGGAAAATTACGTGTTGCGCGTAACGAACATTAAAGCCGGTAACATTGTTCACGTGGGATTAGAGCTAAAACCGCGAGATCCCCTTCCCCCGCGGCGCGGAGGACACCGGCTGTGGGTTTCCCCCGCGTTTCCTCCTCAGTGGATGTTGGCCGATTCGTTTCGCGACGCATGAATTTTCGTGATAAATCGACTTTGCAATTTACTACTGACGAAATTTATGACGCCGACAGAAGGAAACGAATAATTCCCCTAAATTCGTTGTAGAAAAGCGACGCACGTTTCGAGATCCTTAAACAGATATTTATCAGGAAGAAAATATGTCAACGAAAAGGTAAATGGAAAAAGTAAAATCGAGCAAAACAGCAAAGGTAATTTATAAAGATGAAAAGAAGGAAAATGAAGGAAGGAAAGAGAGAGAGAGAGAGAAAGAGAAGTGCAATATACGTGCTGTTTCACGCCAAGCGAAGGCGTGAATCATCGTAGAGTTCTTCGATAGAATTATTCTGGCTTTCACGGGGCCGGATATCATTAGAATCACGGTGAATGATGCCTTGGTCCAGTGATTGCGAATGCAGAGTGGGATGATTTGCATGACGTCGAACTTAATGTAAATCAATCGCATCGGCTCGTCCAGATCGAATTGCACATGTAGGTGGTCGAACGATATCCCTTTCTTACTCATCGCACGACATGTACGGCGTGATGGAAACAACGGAAACAATTAATATTCCTATTTTCCGCTGAAAATATTAACGTTTGCGAAATATTAAATATCCGCATTGAAGGTAAAATTATTTTGGGGCTCCGTGGGGATGCTTTTACATAAAAAATAATTTAAGATCCATGGATCTTAAAGAATATCCCGTATGTGGTTTTATTTCTTGGAGAAAAGATGTTCGTTTTTTGGAAAACGGCGACATGAAAGGAGTCTCTTGTAGAATTAAAGGGGGATGATTCACAGATGCCACCCTTTCCTTCAGTGATACCTGAGCGCCCGTCAAAGGCATCATTAGGAAGAAAAGGGCGCTGCGATATTCTCCCCTTAAAATCCGTGGGACGGTAGACATTACGTACGATCGAGGGGAAACCGAATTTTCGGAGCAAATCGCATTGGCGATTCGTTCCGTCCCGCGTGGACGTCCGTTCTTAAAGAA
Organism: Vollenhovia emeryi; assembly: GCF_000949405.1. Lineage (NCBI taxonomy): Eukaryota > Metazoa > Arthropoda > Insecta > Hymenoptera > Formicidae > Vollenhovia > Vollenhovia emeryi. The sequence continues at coordinate 2,079,832 of NW_011967233.1, read as the reverse complement.
TCTTTATGAAGCCCCGGAAACAGGCAGAATTGCACCATTTGATATTCGAGAAGCCGCTTTCGACGGGGTGGGCGGCTACTTTGCGGTAAATACAGAAACGGGAATAATACCGTAGCCTTTGTCAATGGTTTTTGCTGCCTCGAGAAAATGGGACTCTCAAGCTGAATTGGAAACTTGCAGTTGGATGGCAGTGCAAGGATAGCCCGTATCAATATTCATATCTTCGGGAGATTATCTGTACATGCCATTTGCCATTTCGTCTCGCGGACGGTTATGCTGCACGGGCAAGCGAGCGTGGATCGGCTGACTAATATGCATCCCCGTTCGCCCACGCTCGCGCGTATCACGTCGTATTAATTACGCGCGTTATTCGCGCCCGACACCACGGATCGCGGATAAGGAACTTTTCATCGAACCTCTGGAGGCAGGGCGCGTGGGCGTCGGTGGGCGTCCCTCGATAATAAATGTAATCCGAGGAAGAAAAAGGCGGTGCGCGGTGAGGAGGATGGAAGACTCTTTTCGCCTTTCTTTTTTTTCCCCCCCTTTTTATCTTCTCTCTTCGAGGCGAGTCCTCGCCCGGATTCCTTCCGCACGAATCCTCTTTGGCATCTTCGCGACATCCGAGAAGCCGCCAAAGGGATCATTAGGGACGACGAAGAGACGTGATCCACCACTCGCCGGTGCACCGTACTCCGTTCTTAACCCTGCGGCCAGAGTTAAGGTGCCACTCCCGAGGCGCGAGATTCGAGGGATCGGCAGTAAGAACATTCCTAAGTTAGGCGTCTCACCAATTCGACCGCTGAGGCATGTGGTAATATCTGTCGCAATAACAGTATAAAGATGATATCTTCGCGTCTATTTTTCGTCTTCAAACTGCGCGTCGATTCGGATTGTCAGTACCGACAGTATCCCTGTTCCCTTCCCCTCTTTTCCACCAACATGGACGCAATTGCTAAGTCCACATCTTCTAGAGATTGATTGAGACAGCGTCGTTCAGTCACAGGTGTAAATTCAAACATAGAAATCTCTTTAAGTTGACAGTAATAGATAACAATAATTAAGCTTTTTAGTCGATATTAACCGGCCAGTGTTTCAATACAGAAAATTTATTGCGAAAAATATTACCTCAGCCAGGGTTTGAACCTGGACTTCCGGAAATCGCGCGTCGACAGTTCTGTGTACTGCCGACAACCCGAATCGCCGCGCAGTTTAAAGTTGAAAAATAGACGCGAAGATATTATACTGTTATTACGACAAATATTACCACATGCCTCAGTGGTCGAATTGATGAGACGCCCGCCTTAGAGAGTAGGGAAGTCCCGGTTCAAACCCTGGCTGAGGTAATATTTTTCGCAATAAATTCTTAAGTTACGTAGAGTCTTTGGAATCCATCGCCGTCCTTCTCTCAAGACCATACATTGAAGAATAATCCAAGAGGAATATAAATGGACTTTATTAATAACTTGACCATGTCTGGCAATTTTAATGTTCAAAATTCACAACGATTCGTCCATAGTTTGTGGTCCTTTTCAACTGATATTGTATCAAATGTCAAAAGCTCTGTTCCTTTAATTTATTACACTGAGCATTTGATACAATATCACGTGAAAAGGACCACAAACCATGGTCGAAACGTTGTGAATTTTGAACATTAAATTTACCAGACATGGCCAAGTTATCACTGAAGTCTTTTAATTACTACTGGCGACATTGAAGATTACCCCTTGTTAGGAATATAAATGTTTCTTAGGCCCGACGTGTAATATTGATACGCCGCGAAGCTGTGACGATCTCTTCTCGCATTTTTTTATATCAATTTCGATTGAATTTTTCTTCGAGTTTTAATTTGACGCTAATCGTTTATTTACAAATTTCGCCGAGAAAGAGCTTTTTTTTTGTTAAATGCAGAAATTGCGCCAGTCCGCGAGGCTTTAAGATACCAGAGTAATCTATGAACCCGAGGGAAACACCTTTCACCTCCATCCGGAAGAGGACGAGACCGTCCCGATATCATCTCCCTCCTTCCTGCTTTTTTTTCTCTTGCTTCCCTGCCTCCGGATTTTCATTCTACGACTGATCCCGGCGATAAAACGCGCGCCGAAATCGGCACGTTCGGCCAGAAATTGGAAGGATCCTCCATTCTGTCGGGCTTCGACACGATGTAGGATTTACCGTCCGAAGGGAATAAGGATCGCGCCGAGAGTCCTTCTCCTTCTGTCCGGCGACTCGTTACACATTCGTCGCTCTGCGTAAGAAGGAAATTCTCCCGAAATTTCGTTCTTTGACGGTGCTCTAAGTGCGAATTTGGGCTTCTACGTATATACTGAAGTGTGCAAAAAGCGAATTAATCTAATAATTGAAATCATAATCGCGATAACGATTCTATCCCGGTTTACGTCGGAAACGGTGATAAGAGACGATCTTAGATGGAACTTAGCCAGCGCCATTGATCGTAGCCAAGGAAAGTTGCCGATGATTCACGTTAAGCACCGAGCTAACTCGAGTTATCCACTTACGCATGAATTAGGCGAGCCCACCGGGACGCGTTAAGGGGGAACCGCGACGAGAAACCGCACACCTTCCTAACAGGAGGGGAAAGTTCCTTCGTCTCCTCATCATCATCGTCGGTCGAAGAGAGATCTCGTTGCCGGGAACTTTCGGGACTAATCGCTATCTCGCGCCATCCGGTTGTCTGCTATCACTTTTCGCCTTCTCCTCCTCCTGCTCCTCCTCCTCCGCCTCCTCCTCCTCTCTCTCTCCCCCGTCTAGCGCCCCATTTCATAGAAATGACTGATTCGTTGTACGTGCACCCGAACGGACGCGTTTCCCTGCCAATTTCGTCACGGACCTCGTCACGTTTCCCGAGCCCTTTTCCTCTCGTTTCTTTCTTTTATTTCTCCTTAGGGCGCCCGAAGGTCGAGGACCTGCCCCTGCGGCGAAAACGCGTTCTCGGACTTGGTAACTCGGTCTAAGTAAAGGTTCAATAGCGTCTACCCGTTCGCAAGATGTGTTACGAAATAGTCAAGTCAGAATACAGCTGTCTGACACGCGTGTCAGGCCTTGACTTGCCTTAATGAATACAAATATTGGTGTCATTAATAAAACATTTGTTCCCTCAAGAGCGAAGACCTCCCATTGCACCTTCTGAAAGAAGACTTGGATCCTTTTTGTACAATAATCGCTCACTTAATTTCTACGCACACCTTCTTTTCGAAAGAAATAATTCATGTATGAAAACGTCAAGATTCTCTCCGGAAAGGGATCGGAGTACTACCACTTCTTCGTGAAGAAGGAGCTCGGGGCGACGTCGAGTTGAACCGCATCGTCTCCTTGCTCCTTTTCCGTACTCCTCGAGAGCGATCCTCGCGATCCGATCGATCGATTCGATCGGGCGGGGAGAGGGCGGAACCGGTTGCGAGCAACCGAGCGATGCCGATTGATCGAGTTACGGGGGGGCGACTCGGAGATCCGCGATCTCGTTTGTTGAAATCCGGAGACGGGGAACGCGGGTTCGCTTTTACGCGGAAAAATCTGTGTCATTCGTTTAACGGAGCCGCGCACCGGCATCCGGCTTTTCCACGGGATTGCAACGCGCGATTCGATTCGCTCCGTGGGCGAATTAATTTTATCCTTCGCTTATCAAGTTGCACGCGCGCTTTAAGACGGTTCTCTCCGGAAGAGTGCTCCCGTGAAGCTCAGCTTTCCGAGAAAGTCTGAACGTTGTTGATAGGAAAGTAGCCGCCTTCGTTATCTTCTTCCCGTGTCCCTCCGATCGCCCGGGAAAGATATTGATTCCCCCACGAATATCACGAGTTTACTTTTTTAAACTCGGGCACGCTAATTAAAATTCTTTCGCCCGAGGAATTAATGCGATGCCGCTTTTATATTCATCGATTGCAATGATATTAATGCACTGCGAATATTTGTCGACTGTTAGAGATCGTTATTCAACGCGTTATTCAACTCCGATAAATAATTTCATCCCAATAACGTACTTTACACTATTACGGTATAATTGTCCACCTATTTTAGTTGTAGAGCACTCAATCTGATATATAGTCGCTTTATCTCTAAATAATAGAGGAAAGTCTTCTATTATGAGATAGAATCCTAATATGGGATGGCGGGCTTTTTCGGGTTTCTGTTAAATTAATAGGCATTATCAGGTGATTCCACCTGAATCCACATGAATTTATTATTCTTGGAGCGAAATCTGTTTAATGGAAAATTCATTGTTAGATCGTGTAATTGTTGCGAAAAAACTTCGTGATTGAATTTGAGTGTTGAAAACCTGCTATCTCATAATAGAGGAAACTCTCTACTTTTTCTTTATACCGTAACTTTCTAATTAAAAACGAATAATAGTCGAGCGTAGCGCGATCTAAATTGCGAGAATGCAATTCCTAATTTCCGTAGAAAGACTTTGGTACGTGTACGTCAAGGAATTGTCACCCAACTAAATATTTGGCTGATATCAGCCGCAGGTTTCTTGCTTCGCACCGCGGGACTCCGATAGTACGCATCGCGTCATACATCAGGGGATACGAATTCGTTTCCGATCGCGTTGCAAAGGAACGTCACGGCCGGCCAGCATCCGTTTTATTGGTTGCCATTGGTCTCGATCGCGCGCGTTCCGGCGCATTGGCTCGGCTCTCGGCAAAATTCGGCCGTCCAGGCAGCGCCGTTGTGCCCGGCCATCGCCGTTGATACGTCCGGCATGGAAATTATCGCGACTATGGCGAACCAGCATGTGCTTAACAGAGCTTAACCGAGCTTACGACCGACTTCTCAAAGGCTCCGATACCGCGAAAACGTATCGCTTCCACGGAAATTCTAAACCCGCATTTAGTGTACGTCGCGGTTTTATGCGTTCCGACGTCGCCTGCTGATTGCAATTTCGAGCTTCTTTATTTATTCTTCCTTGCCTGCAATTCCATTTCCGGCCGGGCACGTGGCGTTTAATGGACAAAACAACGTGTCCTTTGCCAAAGACTACGATGTGGTAGTCTTGCAAAAGTAATTTCTACGAACTAACGAGAAATGCGAGTTGATAAAAGTGTCGCGCAAGTTTAATCAATTCGTGGATAAATTATTTGTATTACATTATTAATACGTCGATGAAAAGTTTCTGACTTGAATTCCAAAATTATCAATCATCGGATTTATGAAATGTAATCAACGACGCGCTGCATTGTTAAGATACGCGCATATCGATCGCGATCCCGATTGGACCGTTGATTGCACGAACGGCAAGGTCCCGTAACGAATCGTTGTACACACTATGGACACATGAATTCTCTCTATCCCTCTGGCGCTGGGGTAACGCATGCAAATCCCTGAACAAATGCGTAATTAACGTGTCCTAAACTGTCGTGGACCGGTTACGGCAAAGCGCGTATCAGCGGAAAATAAAAAAAAAGAGAGGAGACACTCACGGGAAGATAGCGCAGAATAACAGATTTATATTTCTAATAAATCTGAGTGCAATCTAAATATAAAAAAAACACAATTTTTGCTTTGAAGAAAATGCATTAACCGACATTTATAGCAATCAGTCGCTTTCAGAGATGAACTTAAATGAAAATTCATTAGTGGTATGCGATGTTGGCGATACCATCGGAAACAATGAAAGGAAACAGCGAGCAGAGAATATGATCGAGAAGCGTCGAAGCATAAAGCGAGAAAGGGAAAGAGAAACGGAGAAGGAGAGAGAAAGAGAGTTAAATCAACGAGATGATTTTCGATTCAATCCCAACATTCCGCCGCCCTTTTCCCCCGTGCATTTCTATCTGTCTCGTAGTCTCATCTCCCGCTATTGTTGCCCCCCCGTGGTTTATGCTAATGCGGTGCCACTGAATTTAACGTCTCGCGTGTACGCTCGTTTGCGTTTCGTGCGTCAGACGCGGATACGCCCACGTGCGTATGAACTCCGCGGGGGTCGTTTGCAATTGAACCGCGGGGGTGAATATCTAAATCAATAATACCACGGGCATTATAATTGTAGCGGGACGTTGTTAAATATTATTATATATCCGTATCGTTGTCAAATGTAGTAACCACATAATTACTGGAATTTCATTATTAAAAGATAATACGGGTATACGAAGTGAGATGAATTAAATATGATATATGTATGAATTAAAAACTCTACGCGCTTTCCCCGATTTCTTCTTCTTGCACCCTCTAAAAGTCAATCAGTGCATTATCACTGATAACAGTTGAGCAATTTGAGTTGAATTATTCAGTGCTATACTGTGAATCGGCGAATATTCCCTGTTCTCAGTGATAATCCACTGATTGACTTTTAGAGAGCGCCTTTCTCTCCGCCTGACTGTCGTTCAACGTCTTATCATCAATTTCCTATCTTATATGCTCCCTTTCGTGTTCCTTTATAAGAAAAAAGAAAAAGGAGGGAAAAAGAGAGCGCATTTTTATACCACGTTTACCCTCTTTCCAGCGAGATAACCAGTGCTTTTTGTACATATACAATTTGCCATTTTGTTAACAAGCGTCCCGAGTGGCGAAACAAAGATACAATCTGTAAGAGAGCGTCGCGTCTCCCTCTATCTCTCTCTCTTTGCACCCTCCAAAATTTTCAATTCGTAACGCGACGCGTATTATTCGTGCGCGCGCGCACGCACACACGCGCGAGCGACGTACGTACGACATACATACACCTTCGGTAATATAATATGTATACATGTTTCCCTGCACTCAGGCCGCGAGATCGCATTACGCGATATCGATTGCATCCAGTCCGGACCGAAGGGAGCTTCCTTTTTCTCCTTCTCCCATTCAACTCTACCGTCTGCCCCCTCTGCCCCTCTAGTTTCTCTTTCTCCCCCGTGTCACCCCCTTTTTCCATGCACAGTCGAACCCCGTTAACGACCTCACGCTAATTAATCGGAGCGTCGCCTGATCAAGATGCCGAACGATATCCTCGCAGTAGCGCGCGGATCAAAAGGGCGAAGGAGGAGAAGGGGGGGGGGGAGGAACTCATCTGGTAACGCAAGCGTGGCATCTTCGGTCCACTGGCAAGATCGGCCTTCAGATACCGTTGCATTTGTACGCTGTATCCACCCCCGCGGCGATCGATTAGGGGCAACGATTGTGCGTGCAAGCCTCCGGAGAGAACGTTGTCCGAAAATCCAAGATTATCTTGCGTTTCCAACAAGCGCCCGCGGTCTCTTGTCATTAAAATTGCCTTTTAATGGAATGGTGTATATAAATAATCGTAATGCGCCGCCGTAGCTCGACGTTGCATCTCGACTATTTTTTTACATTGAATGTTTCTCTCGGATGCCTCGACCGACCGATCGACTGGCGATCTCTGTTAAGGCCGAATCAGACTAGCAATTGCCGTCTCCGACTCGGATTGGATTGGGAGTGGCGATTGGGGCGATTGTCCTTTAGCCAATGAGAGCAAAGCTGCCAGCGATTTCATCGACTCTCATTGGTCAGAAGATAATCGCCAATCCCAATCCAATCCAAGTCGATAATTTCTAGTGCGATTCGGTCTTTACGGCGAAAACAAATAAGGATGACGCGAGGAACTCGAGAGGCTCCGTTTCCTATGCACTAGTGAACTAGTGCGATGCATTAGAGTAAGACAAATATATTTTTCTCATTCTAGCTTATTGCACTTAATTCACCGTAGAAAACGAGCCTAAGATCAATTGGGCGCACATCACGTTCCACGCTGCGGAAACAGTTTTACGTTCGCGCGAGCTTGCCGCGAATTACACATCGGCGAGCGGACAGCGCGCGCGACGAACGAACCGTCGGAAACGTTCTCTTCTTTTCCTTTTTTTTTCCTGTTCCGCGAGACGGGCAATTTCAACGGGAGCAGATGACGTCTATCCAATAATGCACACATCGCCTAGCCGGCCGGCCGGAGCGCGCGATAGGCGACCGGCGGCGCCGAAGAACAGTAGCCGCTCACCGATCCATAAACAATCCCGCGATGTTATCGCTTGCCTGCTCTCGTGCACGACAGCGAGGGGAATCCTCGAACGAGGATCGATCGATCCCCGCGCCATTCCGCCGCTCATGTGTGTGTATGTGTGTGTGTGTGCGTGTGTGTGCGTGCGCGCGTTCAACAGACTCCGTTTAATTGATATATCGCTGCCCGATCGGAGAGCGCTATCTCTCGACTCCACCTAATGGTGCACCGACAAAAATATACGCGCGACACCGCGTACACGCACCGGCATAAATGCTGTCCCTATCCTTGTGAGGTGCACGCACACAACTACAGGGACTCTAGTTGTATGCGTGCACCTCACAAGGATAGGGACAGCATTTATGCCGGTGCGTGTACCTACATTTCGCGAATGGCCTCGCGATTCGCGGGGGAGCCGGGAGGGACGAAGGGTCTCTCGGTTCCCCTCGGCGTCAGACGGCTCCGCGTTGTCACTCGTCGCGGAATATGTCGCCGTTGTTGAATTTCTCTCGGGGAGAATATGCCGCCAAACTTATATTGTTAGAGGCACGTGTATTGTTTCTCGTATTATCCCACGAAGTTGGTTAACGTTGATTTTATCAAGTTTTCCGTATGTAAATACTTGGACCAACTTTCCTAATAATCTCTCCGGATACTTAACATAAATAAGAGGACGACGATTTCAGATTCGTCCCAAAATCGGAGGAAAAGAAGCTAACCGAATACGCTGCACGAGTACGTAGGCCTGAGAGACGGCGAGTACACCGTCACGTATCCCACCCCCGTCGCTGCTGCTATCCGCTTCCGCAATCAGGGAACTTTCGCCCGCCCTTACGACGCAGTTCCGTTCGATTACGATCGTTGTTACGCTCATTGCGCTACGCGCGCGCGGTCTTCCGCAAGGAACCCATTAATTGGATCTGGCATCGGGTTACCCGGGCTCCGATTCGCCCCATGTTCCGCCGCGTACGTCCGGAAACTCGTATGCGCTGCCCATACTCGACTTCGACCGCGTCGCTCCTTCCTGTTTCGCAAAACCGCGGAAAAAAATACGGTACATCCCCGAGCGCGCAAATTCCAACGCACTTAAAACCGAGTGTTACTTATTGTTATTCGTAAAATCGATCTATCGTATGCAAAGAAATCGCAGGATTCATTACACGTCCGCGGCGACGTGAACAAAAAGTCGGCACACGCGCACGAATTAATTTGCAACGGGATGAATTATTTGACGATTGCTTTGCGTTTGATCTCGCGAGCGCGATTGCGTAACCCGGTATTTTACCAAAAACGCATCCAGATTATTATTCAGCCTCGTGTACGTTTTACCGCGGGCGGCAGGGAGCATCGTGGCGAACCGCATGCAGCTGCAAGTGCAACCGCATTGTGCGTCACTGACACGGCGCGATCCCTTTGCAACGGTAGAGTGATATCCGGTGTGTGCGCGAGTGACTTTCCCGCCGTTCTTTTCCGTTACCTCTCACGTATAGGAATCCCTCCGCTCTCAATTTTCGAGAATTCAAGCTCGAATTTTGTCTCGCCTCCACGCCCTTTCCCGCATCTATCGTCTTCCCGGGTGAGAATGACATAATACATCACGGCATACCATCGGTATTTATTTTCCGAATTCTACCGCGTCGGGAAAATGGGGGGGAAACGGAAAGATGAAGAGAGGCGATCACTTAGAGGACGGGGGATTCTCTTACTGACGCTGGTCTCTCAACTGAATCCATTAGCCGGCGCCATTAATATCCTGGTAATGATGAGCGATGAGCCACCGCGCGAAGGACGAAGCGGATCAGAAGAGAACGAGGTACTTTCGGATGACGTTAAGGGGGAAAGAGAGAGAGAGAGGGGGGGGAAGAGAGTAAGCGAAAAACGGGAGAGATGAATAGACCGACAGACAGATAGGCAGATCGATAGACAGGTAGATGCACGCTGCATTACGACAAGACGTGGAACGAAAGGGAACAATTTTTTTTCTTACAGAGTCGTAGAAAAACGATTAGAGTAAATCGACAGTTAATAATTTATTAATCACCCGCCCAGAAACAAGCTGGTTTGATATCAAACAAATTTTCTTTGAACTTTGACCTTGCTTTTATCTAATTTCAAAGAAATGATTTCTCCACCGTGTCCAAAATTTTATTTGATTAAGACCGGATTCGTAGTTCGTCTCTTTCCAACTGTTACTTTAGAAAGAGACGAACGTGAATTAAAGGACGATTAAAGTTACGCGACGTTTGGTGAAACCGGGCCTAAGAGAATTCATACCCGTTTCTTCAAACCTAGCAGGCATTTTAGTACAAGCGTATAAAAATTTAGTATAGATTCAAAGGGCCGTGATTTCAACGTATCTCATTTGCTTGACGTAAGTAAATCTTTTCTCTGGGCGTAGCAAAAGAATAGTTGTGATAAATGATACTGCAAAACTGTAGCCAACATTGCAGTTTTCTTTGCCGAGATTATCAAGGCGCCGCGGCGAGATCAGGCGGCGTATAAAGACAGGCGAGCGGTATATATTACGGCCAGCAACGGGCAACATAATAAGACGGTAAAATTTTTAACGCGAGCGTAAAGTGCGCCGCACAAGCGGGTGAATTTCGATGCCATTTGAAATTTTAATTAAAACTTAAATTCGCAGAAAAAGAGAAGGCGAAGGAAGACGGCGAGGGGTAGTGGCAAGGGAGGGGGGGCCGACACACGTTTGCGCTCCCACAATCGCCACCGCGTAGGTGGCACCGTGTATTATATACGTGCTTACAGAAGCTTTGATAAATGCTGCTTTGCTTGGCCCACGGCCAAATAGCACGCCGCACAATGTATCTCATCGCTCGTGTACTCCTCATCGTGCCTTTCACGAGACGAGATACGCCCGTGTCGCGGTACATATTAAACCTTTACATACGGTAAATATATCGGTTAGCGACGATTAAAAGCCGGCCACTCGGCCGACCATTACGGCACTTCGATTATTTAATATCGCGAGAGTTGCCGCGGGTAATCCGACATTGGTTTTTTTTATTCGTGTACGAAAGGTGTATTAGAGGCATCTGCCCGTTTGCAAACCTCTTAAAGCTTTCCCGGGATAATCGTTAAATGTTGAGCCTGACGAAACGAGAATTCGTTTTCCGCCAATCTTCGGTCGACTGGATCCTTTTTGTATCGCGAATTATTTGCGACGCGCCAACTTCGTCGAAGGGTCAAACTTAGCCGCGACCTCCGCTCCCGGCCGAGAGAAATAATTAAGCGCTCTTTCATCGCGATCATTACTCAGGCTCGTTCATTCATCATTCAGCCTCGCGTTGAATATGTTCATCTCGGCGAGCTCTAATGTTACGAATGAGAGCTTCATGGAGCTCGCGCGGAACTTGCGAGCAAAGAAAATGTTTTCAAGGACGAGATCCTCCCTCGAGATGCGGGAAAGTCCCCGTCCACGTGGCCTTTGATAAATATCGCCTACCTCGACGACGCTCCGAATAACGTGTAACGCGATACCTATCGCATTCCACGCCGTGCATTGTGTCGCGTCCCACTTTGGCGAGAGACTTATCAATACATATTTAATCAACCCTCCAGAACCAAGCAACGCCCAAGCCGTGCCTCTTTCGGAGTGTCGCCAGGTAAATGAGAATCTCGCTCTCACAATGCTACCCGGTCGATACGTCGAGGGGCCGAGAATGGAAACGGCGCGGCGGATCCGATCTGGCTGATCGGAACTGCCTTTCAGCCCCCGAGGATCCCATCCTTTCCCCGCGAAAATCACTTTCCCTTTTTCGCAAGCGCTCCACGTAACCGAGGAAAGGTGCCCCTCTCCCTCCCACCCCCCGTACGCCTTCGTCATACCCGGCACGTGTGCCCGGGCACTTTCCGGCACACCTACGTGCCTCTTATGAAGAACCCAGTCACAATGGCGGTGGGGCTGGAGATTCCGATACGAATTTCCGGCGTTCCGTTTGCGCCGCCGCCGATATCGAATACACCCCGGTTCGAGAAACGAGGGATTTCGGCCGCGAAATTCTCCACCTCGTGCCGCCTCCGTTACCTTCCAGACTTCCCCGCGCGGAGACGCAAATGAGGGTCGCGCTGGTATTTCGTATTGTCGATATGAAGAATCCACGACTCACCCTTTCGGCCCGGCAACCCTTTCGCCGGTCTCGCCACCTCCTTCCTCCGCCTGCCTCGAACGAGATCATCCGCGAAGGGAACGGTATCGCATCCGCACACAGGTCTCTTCTTAGATACCGAGTAGATCCTGAAATACCGAGAGAGGAGAATTAATTTTTAAATCATTAATCCTTTGTAAAACTCCGGGAAATTAAAGCTTGAATATTTTACCAGGGCTTAATTGAACCGCTTTACATCTCGAACCGTATCAAGTTTGTTCGTTATACGCGATATGAAACCGTTGGCATTAATTGTAAATTATCTTGAGAAATGGCTCTAACGAGGAGACTGATTCCGCAGCCGTGTTTTGTAGTCATTTTTGTGCCACCACTGGAGGATCGCGGGGCACAAAATAGCTAACAAATATTCCTTGGTAGAAGCGTTAATTAATTTTTATTATGAACACAGCGTATGATTTAACGCTCGGCTCGTGGCCGAGCGGCGGTCGGCTTTGAATATTAAATACCACAGATAAAAGGACAGCGATAAATAATGCTACGTGTACGGGAATAATCTGGGAATAAAAGCGGAAATGTGTGTGAGTAGCGACTCGTGCACGCGCAAAGGCGACGGTTAACGCGCGGGTTTTCTCTTCGCGTTCAGGGTGAAAGCACGTCTTCGCGACGACGGCGGCACAAAGCTGCGTGCTGTCTCGATTAAATCTGTCGGAATGAAGTTGTTTCCACGGCGATTAATTCGCCTCTTCCGGCATTATCGCGCCCGCGACGGCCGCGTAATAACACGGCGGCGTCGCGTAATACCAAACCGCGCAACGTCGTTTTTGCAACTCTCCTCCGTGAGAAAATGAGGAAATTTATACCTGCGATCTCATTATCGAGCACCGCCGACGCCTAACCGGTTTCCCGGTCGCCTTGTAGTGTCGAAATCCGCGAGGTGAGCGCGGAATAGACGATCATTTCGCGAATTACGCGCCGTGACGTAGCCGAAGAACTCGGCACGGAGCTATTCTGACGTGTGTAGCGCCAACACGAGCGATTGGTACACCCAGGAAAAAGTGTTTCTTTGAATTTTGACCTTGCTTTTACTTAATTTCAAAGAAATCATTTCTTTGCCTCAACCGAAATTTTATTTGATTGAAACTGGAATTTCTCTAAGAGAATTCGCAGCTTCAAATCTAGCAAATGTTTCAGTGGAAGTAAATAAAAATTGAATAGAAACATGTCCAACGTATCTCATTTGTTTAATCTAACCAAATCTTTCATTTCTGGGTGTAAATTTCCGGATCCAATGCTATTACGCTTGAATGTATCATAAAATAGGATCGATATAGCGCCACTCATTATTATAGAGAAAGGAATATTTTAATCTTGTTGTTACGAAACTAATAACATATGCGTTTTATGGTAATTTTACATTGAAGTAAGAATCAAATCTTGGTAATACAAAAAAATTTTTACATTTGAACACACGATTTTTTACTGTGTATGGAGGGAAAATTTGTTCTAAACGCAACAATATATAAACTTACATTTATACATATAAGTTACTCTTGTCTCAATATAGTAAGTCAATCTTTTCTACTTCGATAGATGAGAATAAGAATTATTGATTTTATTTTGCTATCATCTTATTTTTATGCTAAATGAGATTGTGAGAAATATAAATGCGTCAAGGATATTTTTTGTCTCGGTAACAGAAATCCTTTCTGAGGTTGTAGGGTTCTCGATTCGATCCCGGCGATTTCCCGTTAAAGGAAATTTCAAAAATTCAGCGCCTGAAGGAGTTTAAGCGCCTGTGGTGGATTCAGCATTTAATCAAGATTAAGCACACGAATTTCGAGGAATCTTTAGAAATGTCACGCTGATATAATCTAACAATTGAAAGGCGTTCCCACAAGAGGGCAGACTAAAAAAAATGGAGCTATTCTCACGGCTATTCCGTTGTTATTTCATTTTATTGGCGAGCATCGGATTATCTTTATATAATGTCGCGCGTAATTCAATATTACGTTATATTTTGGTTCTGGAATGAACCAATATCCACGCACGCATCGCGGGATATATTCCCACGACAATGAGCGGGATTATTTGTATTCCGCATAAATAGCTTATGCGATATTTTACTGCTTTCGCAAAATAAACGTAAATATCCGTACGCTCGAATGTCACTCTAACGACGGCTTTCTCTTTCCAGATGATCGACGCCTCCTATCATACGAACCCGTCGTTGCAAAGCACTGCCCTGATCATCACCTGCGCGGTGGTCCTCCTGCTGATGGCCGCGATCGTGTCCGTCGTTTTCTGGAAGTAAGTAGATCTCCGCTCTCTTATTGTTTCCACGTCTCGCCGATACCGGGGCGACCGGTACGGCGCAATACGATGCAAAATTTCTACGACTTTGAGCCGTCGATGGTCGTTTCTTGCAACAAAGCGCCGGGACGTCGTGTTTTCAAGGTCCGAGGTCGTTCAGCATGCAATCGTGTTTCAAGAGAACGCAGGCCACCCTTGTATTCTTACGCGAGCCGAAGAAATAGAAAGGGACGGCCACATGGTGAGAGAATAAGGGCGATGTCGTACGGGAGACGGGAGAGAGCGTTACCGATCGCTCCGGAATTAAACCGAAAATAGAGCAACGAGCGAGAAAACGGGCGTCTGAGCATCCGTCGGTTTGTTCCCGACAGCGCCCCAGTTGTTCTGCCTCCTCGTACCGGGCGATGATCTATGGCGCGGTGAGCCGCGCCGAGGGGGAGCTTTTAGGTCTACTCGGGAAATGTTAGTTCACGGATACTGTAGCCGACGTCAAAGTGTCAGCTATCGATATTTTAAGATTTAGTGAAGTCTTTGTTTTCCTGGGGGAATGGACTCATTCTGTCAAAAATAATATAATGCTATTCGAATTTTATTACAATATATTTGGCGAAGTCTCTGTTTCCTTGGAGGATACACTCGTTCTGTCAAAGGTAATATAATGCTATGGAAATGGCTTTACAATTTTTGCAATTGTTACTGGAAAGATTTAGAGCGCCCTAAGTATGAATAAAATGTACAGGGGGAAATGGTTGGACTTGAAAATACACGCGTGTCCAATCGGACTTGAGGAACTTGTAAAATAATTCCCACGTGCTGTCATTCGAGTTCTTATGACACGATTATGCAACTTTAGCACTTTTCTGATGGCGCGATCGAGGGAGGGGGGGCGGGGACGTAGATGAGAGTGTTGCTCTTGAGCGTATCCCAAATTACCCGAAAATGGGAGCACCCGAAGACGCGGCGAGAAAGCCTGCCACTTTAATTAATACCTAACCGTGTTTCCGACAGCCTGTGGCTCTGGTACCCATATCGTGCACCGAGATCTAGGTCGCGGTGAGATTAGATGATGACTTCGTAATTAACGAGGATGCCATCTTGCGCTCTCGCGAGGAAAAAAAGGAGCGACCGCGCGTAATATCGTTATATATAACAATTAGCGGAGATGACGTTGCATAATAAGTGAAACGCCCGCGGTTATTTCTCCATTTGAGATTTTGCATCGGGATTTTTATCCGCGCTATCTTGAGATAGCGGGCAGCGGGGAAGGATATAGGGCGACGTCGTCGCACTAATGGGCCCTAAATTAGCCAAAAACAAAGCCTCGCCCGGTTTCACTACTACAGTCTGTCGCCGGCAACGCCGGTTCTTGCTCGCAGTACCGCGTGCTGATCTACAAGCAGCCGCGGTAGGTAATTTATTTAGAGCACAGCGGTAGCCGGGAACACTTTTCGACCGTTTTGCGGAAATTTTAGAAATTCTCACACCTACGTTTCCCTTCCGTCCTTTCGGCCGTGGGGACTCGCCTTTTACGGCCGTCCTTTGAAAATTTTAGAAATTGGAGCGCACGCTTTCTTTGCAATACGTGACACTTGAAAAATATAACGGGACGCAATAAATATACGGAGATATACGAGGCCGAAATTGTCTCACGACCGTTTCGACCTTTATACCACCGGTTCTCAATGAGGGAAACAGCACGCCTAATTGGCATTCCGTAGAGTCTTAAATTAAAGCAGAAATAGGCCATTCCTGAAATGGGCGTACGCCCAGGCGGTGTTACGTACCGCCGACAGCGGAACAACGCGCCAGTAATTTGTGACACGGCGGCTCATGCTAGTCGGCACGGTTTCGTGGATCCGCGGGACACGGGAAAATACATTTACCGACGTCCGGGGTGGCTTACTTGGGGAGATTTACGGACACGGCCGCGGGGGCGAGAGAGAGAGAGAGAGAGAGAGAGAGGGCTCCGTTGCGCCGTTGTCGCACGTTGATTGGACGCGCGGTAAAAAATGGTACGGCTCGATAAGACGAATAGGAGACACGTGGAAAAGTTGACAATTCGGCGGGCGGCGCTTTTTCGAACGGCACCGCCTCTCTCCGTAGGGTTGAGAAACCGTACGTTTTCTTCTTCTTTTTTTTTTTACCACGATTGCGAGTCCGCCCGGTTGAGCTTCAGTCAATCGTCGTCCCCCTCGATTCCATTCGCTTCCAATAAGATTCAAACCTCGTCTCATTTAATCTCAAGCGGGATAAGATGAGAAAACGCGGTGAGCAGTTCTTGGCTCCGCGCAAGAAATTTGCAGATAACGTCGGCGACGTGGAATTTCCTGCGTGCCAAGACACGTGGATGTCCGTCCAATCGGTTAATATTATATTTGCCTCGCACACGCTTCGCAATCTCAAATACATCTCCCGCCTAACTGGTTCCGTCCGCGTCATCCGATCTCCGGGATCATTCGACGGACTGTCAACTCTCCGCTAATGAGCAGTGGATCCACGCCTCTCGTAGCCCTGTCTGACGATCGATCGGCGGGCCAGAAACCGCCCGGTCGAGAGGACAATTTTGGGTAGCACAGTGCCCCGTATTCACGCCCGGGCGTGCCTCCACGTGGGCCCTCGAAGACGGCACTCGTCGCGACAACGGCGGCCCTGTTTTCGCGCGTTTTATCGTAATGCCTGGCCATTATCGACGACCACGCCGCTGGTATCTCAAGTGTTACCGGTTCCCCATATTCGCGCTTTGTGGGTGGCTATCGTACGACCGTGCTGGATGCTCGTACGCCGGAGCGAATTAGGACCGACCATGGTAAAATTAGATATCTAACTGTAAAGCCTGAGTCTTCATGTCAGAATCTGGATCATATCTAATTCGCTTACGAAAAACGGACGCGTCGAGATCTCGAGTCTGGTATTTTTTTTAAAAGGGGCATCTTCTAAGACAATTGGAATTGGTGAAAAAACTAAAATCGCTCACCCCGCTTCACCCAACTAAAATGGTAAGAAAGAATATATTCGTTGCGCCGAAGACGACTCACATTGGAGTCGAAACGTTCACTAATTGTTACCATTACATTGTGATCGCAATTAAATATAGTTAATTGTACAACTCGCGCAACAATGACCGCGTTATACTCTCATTGTCCGTTTGCTGTTTTTGTACTTGTGTTATCGAGAGCTGAATTTATATAGTATATTTGATTGAAAAGGAAGTATCGAACGTTCTTTTCTCAAATGAAGACTCCGTAACAAAGACTCTTGAGAGATGAAAGGTGGAGATAGTTATAGAAATATGTTCTCTCCTTCATGAATTTCTCGATCATTAAGAACATAGAGCCGAATCTAGCAGTCAGCTCGCATGTGGTTTCCGCGCGAGTTCCCGCCGCGAAGGATGCTTTTGCCGGAGTTTCTCCGCCATACGGAACAATCGTGACTCTGTTTTCGCGTTTATCGTAATGGCTGCGGTCCATTATCGAGCGTGACGTCTCGAGTGTTGCGGCGTCTTGCGGCTCGTTACTTTGTGGGTGGCATCGGCCTCCTTTTCTCGGCATTTCTCCGCACCGTTTCGCACGCTCTCGCGGTTCCTCTCCGTCCCCGTGGTCGTCGATTCTACATATTATTGCGGATCTCCTGGCGCTTGCACCTACGAGGCGCAGAACTGTAACCGCGATAGGTACAGCGGTGAGTGTGAAAGCGATCGGAATTTAAAATCAAGCGTGTTCTAAATTTAAGACGACCGTCGCTTTCATGAGATCTTTATTTCACATCGAATTCCGTATGACAGGGATTTTACATAGCAATATTCATTACAAACGTAGATCTCGTGTTAAACCTCTTATCTCTTCATCTCGTTTGACATACAAAGGCGCGAAAGTGTATTTAATTTATTCGATTGACACCCTCGAGCAACTTACTTCGACTACATTGTTATGCAACAGACAGTTTTATCTTTTATGCGACATTTTATTAATGTTATTTACACGCGATGATATTTCGCCTTTACGGGAAGGCGGCGATGTAGTTCCTCGTCACGAGGACCGGCGACTTTAGCTACGGCACTGCGCACACAATCAGAACGTGGAGAACCGACACGGCCGCGCGTAGTTTGTATGCTAATCAGAGTCGTGTTCCCTTCCTATCCGAACATCCTCGCCGCTATCTTCGTCCACCATTGTGGGCTCTGACTATCGTCAATTCTATTTTCTATCCCGTCTTAGCTTCGCGCATTCACACTCTTGTTCGGCGCCGCGTTTAGCACCGAATGCGGCTATCCGATCTAGAGTTTTATTTAAAGACACCGAGATCGTGCGCGCGTTCGACGTAATCGAGAAACCGAAAGCGAATGGCCACATTACCGCCGGCGGTTTACGAATGCAATTCTCAAACACGGGCGCTTACGTCGTAAATTCAACGTTCGAATTTACCCAACGTTTTTAACGCCGCATCGGTTTATCGAGTTAATTGTCTAATAAAATAATTACAGGAAAGTGATTGTGTTGTTCCATAATAACAGCAATTCTGTTTAATATTCACACGACGACTCTCCAAAATCGTTCCTCCTGCAGTGACGTAAATTTATCAGGAAGCTAATTTGAATTCGAAAGGACACTCGTCGTAAAAATAGCACGTCATCAAAGCGGCGCGTGTCAAACAGAACGTAATACGGTAAAACTGGGAAGCCCGGTTTATCAACGTTTTCCTGCGTGGAACAACGTCACTTGCCGCGGATCCGCGCGAGTAAACCGGAAGAGACGAATTGCGGGGAGAAAGAGGGAGAAAACGGATACGAACGCGGGCGCCCGCGTCTCTCGCGAGCGCTTCCTCGCTAGCTCTTTTCTCGTTTCCTCCATTTCCCGACCGCCTTACTGCGCTTTGTCTCCATAAGCCACATTCGGGTCACTGGCACGACGAGGTTGCTTTAACGATCTGCATTGCATGAGCGTTTCGCCCTCTGGTACTCCGTTCGTCTATCTTTATGGAGGATGTCGGTGTCAAACTGAGAACGTGAGAGACTTCCAGCGGCGTGAGAGATTTTTTAAATGTCGAAAAAAAAAACTACACGAGACCGTCTCAAAGGGAAAATACGGGAATCTTCAGCTGCGAATTTCGAATATCGATCATAAAATGTGTTTTAACAGTAGACACAAAACGGAGGATTTTCCAAGATACTATATTGTTGCAGCGGGTGACCTGATCTCATTTTGCGAGTTTCTCTTCGGAATACGCGGCTTTTTTTGCTTTTCCATAAGCACTGAGTGTGAACAATTTACCAAGAAAATGGAGAGAACGCTACTTAATAGTGCGCGAGAAAATTAATTCAAATTTTGATAAGAATTAAGTACAAAGTTGTATCTCATGAATTTTCTAAATTTTAATACCGCGTTTAATATTCATTAAAGACGAAAGGAAAAATATTAAACGGGAGCACGAAGCTTGGGAACCGCTGTTCCG
This sequence comes from Vollenhovia emeryi, assembly GCF_000949405.1. Lineage (NCBI taxonomy): Eukaryota > Metazoa > Arthropoda > Insecta > Hymenoptera > Formicidae > Vollenhovia > Vollenhovia emeryi. The sequence goes on along the minus strand of NW_011967233.1, from coordinate 2,060,005 downwards.
AAGGATCCCCTTCCCTCTCTTGTCTCATCCTTTCAATTCCTTTCCGCGACACAGTTTCAGATCGGGTACGACGGTTGACAAACAAACCTCGGTTATTTTATATGACAAACAAACGAATCGGACGATCGGCTTTACCTTGTTTATGCCTTCGGTCCGTTCCCAAGAAATCCGATAGCTGTTTCTCGAGCAATGCCGAGTTTCAACGAAACTTGTGGACGCCGCGATGACGATGGCGGGTAAACAGGTAACGGCAATGTGATAAACAGGCGAATTAAAAAGCCGCGACGGGGAAGCGGGTCAATGCAAAATTGAATTCTTAATTCGCGAAATCATGGCCCGGCACTAAAACTTTTAAATCCCTCCGTATTGTTCCCTTTATTTTCCTCCTAAAGAATTAAATAGAATTCTCCTGTTGAAACAGGAAGGGAATTATAACGAAACAACCGGAAATTAAAGAGTTAAAATTTCAGTATCAAAGAAAGTAAAATATATATCGTGCTGAGAACGCGCCCTTTTAGCCCGACGAAAAAAAAAAAAGATTGACCGAATTAAGCTTCTTCATTCGTGTATTTCTTTCAACTTTATTTCTTCCGCTTACGGTAGGTTTATTTCTTCTGCCGTGATGGTAAGTTTCGCGCTTACCACCCGACTTGTATCTCTCTTTTTTTTTCACCTGTTCGCTGTTCTTTCCGCAACTAAACACGGTTTTACGTCGCGAGCCACCAGCGGTAAATAATATATTTCTTTTTTTTTCCCATTGGAGATTGCCACGAAGCACATTCGCACATGTATTACTGTATGGAAAGCAGCAATTAGTTAGAGTGGATGCGGCCTCGCTACACTTAGACGTCACTACTTTGACGCACCACGCGCCTCTCTTCGTCTACGTCTTCGCCGTCGCAGTCATTGCTTGTTAACGCCGCTCTTCTCCGGGTGTCTCAAAAATATATACGACCGGTCCTCCATCCCGCCCTTTCTCTCCCTTGCGCGACAAGACATCGGCAAGAAGGGTGCGCGCAAGAAAATCGCGGGATGCACTTACGGATATTACCGGGAACACCGACGGGAAGATTGCCAGACACGGCTGCTGGGATCGTTAGAATTAAACCTTCGCGTGTGGCAAAGGAGCGGCACGGAGCGGCATGAAATTTAAGGGCTGAGATGTACGAAGTCCCAAGTGTATGGATGACGCACAGGCGGTTGAGCGACTAAAGATTGAATTTCGTTACAATTTTACTGTCCGGTTGACATATTTATTAGAGTCCCATAAATAGCATTACCCTAAAAACGTCAAGAATATCCGTCCTTTAAATCACGAATGAATTGTTGCGACATTCATAAAAGTCTCGTAAAGATATATGTCTCGATGCGTATATACTTAACCAAAGGAGAAGACAAAGGAGCTACCTGAGGATTTACAAGCTTAACCTGAATGGAGCGAAGTCAGTCTGGTTTTAAAAGCGAAGGGATTTTTTGTTTTCCCACAATCGCAGCCCATTTTTCAATCTTGCAAGATTTATGAGGGTCAAGCTTCTGGTCAGTCCGAGGACGATAACGCACATGGAGTAGGATCCTCGTAAAACGGTCCCATGAACAAATTCCTTTTGACTTCGGGCGGTGTCGTTTTAATTCTGTATCCGTCGGTAGTGAAACCAATAGCAGTCGAATACGATACGTACGCGGCGAAGTGCGTCTGATAACAAAGAAAAATAATCGCGATACGATAGCCGCGAGATAAATCGTACGTCGCCCGAGAATGCTCGCTTATCCTGCGACAATACGCGAACGAAAGCTCTTCCACTTTGATTCTCAGGGCACGGGGCGGTATCGTCGCTCCATAAATAATTCATTCTTACCGATTCCTCTACGGAAGCATTTTTCGCTGGAGCACTGTGTGTAGCGTTTTTTTTTTTGCGATTGTTGGCTCATTTTAGAGACACTTGTACAAACCCTCGCGAGTAATCAGGATGCTATTGTGAATGGCGCGCGGGTGTGGCGCGGGCCGAACGGGCTAGTGCTACACCACTTCGCAAATGCGTTATGTGCGCCGCCGGTGCAATTTCATCGGCGATTCGACGAATTATCGGGGGCGCGACGCCGGACAGGGAGATTGCGCGAGAGGAGAGCACGCGGCCACTGATTCAGGCTCGTGTTGTTTCTACAGACGTGGTCAGAAGGGACAATCTGACCTGGTCTATGGATAATTTAACTCACAGTACGGGCCTGAATGGGTTATAATTGGTGATGACAGACCATCGGGCGACGGCAGGCATTCACCTTGCCGAGAGGACGAGACGGGCAGGGCGAAAGAGAGGGAGAACATTGTGCTCGAGGACACGTAGCCCCGAGTCCTTTGCGAGCGTTGACGGAATCTGTCGTGACATTTCCTCCCGATGCGACCTGACGCAAGCAAATTACGAGCTTTCGTACTCGCGAGCGCACCTTTTTCTCTCAACCGGGTCCTTCGTAGCCTCCTTCTAATTGAAATTCTCTCCCCGCCGTCGCGGAGCTCACCGGAGTGTCGAGCTGGCGAACTCTTCGAGTCGTCGATCCTTCGAATTTTCGAGTTTTACAGAGCTGCCAAGCTTACGAGTTTTAACGATATTCCGGCTCGCGAGCTCACGCGAGACTCGCCCGACCGTCGCGGATGATCGCAGCTTACGAGTTTAATGAGATACAGAATATAAGTGGCCGGTAGATACGTTCTTCAATTTGCGCGGGACTTAAGCTCCTTTACGAAGATCTCGCGCATAATATGAATACTAATCGATCCTCCGGTACGCGGCGGCGCCGCACGCGCGGACTTTATTCCGCTAAATGAATGATCCTCGAGCTTTTCTGTCCGAGAACTTCTTCTTACCTAGGGCGATGAAATCTAACTTTTAACAAGCCGCATTGTCGCGCGTATTCTCCGATTTAAAAACCACTTCGCGAATAAAATGTCTGCGCGTACCCACTTGTAAATGGAGAGGCGAGAAATACATTCGATTCTTAAGAAAATTCTCGGTCTATTTATCTCCAAGCTTAAAAAATAATGGACGAATCGTTCGCTGAAACTGACCGCACGTGGATACTTTTCAACTCATTGTCAGTGTAATCCGCCCTATTCGTAAATAAGAGGTGAGGCGGGTATTACAGAACACCCCGTATAATGGAAATAACATTCGTGTACCATCCCGAAAGTGCGAAATGTGAAGGTGCAATTTCATGGACGCTAGAAACCAGCGGCAAATGAGGTCTACTGACTTCTCGACGTAGTGGGGGGAAAAAGTTGAGACCGTCTCAACTTTTTTAGTGCTGGGTGTCGCAAGGGCTGCGTTCAGAAACACCACCCGAGTACCCCAGCGTATTATTCTATCCTTGTTGCTCACCGTATGTTAAACAAGGACAAAATGATACTCTGGGGTACTCGTGTGGTGTTTTTGAACGCAGCCAGCGGTAGTTTCACGACGCTCATATTTTGCAACTACTTCTCCTTCCCTAGGCGAGCAGTAAATTTAGTTACGTGAATTTGAAGCTAAATCGTAGCGTCAATGAAATGGGACCTTGATGGACGAATCCTCCCCCTTTCCTGTATCTTCACGCACAAAAACGTCATGCGCGCACACGCATGCAAACGAGCCGGCGATAACCCTGTCTCGCAGTGAGGAGGATCGAGCGCGAGCCCGGCGTGCCGACGGTTCGATTCAATTGCGAAAGTACGAGGCCGATTCCCGTGGCTGCTGCGTCTTTCGCGCGATGCGCCAATCCCGCAATCCGGCTGCGTCGCGGCGCGACGCAGCGCGCCCCGCGTGTCGGTCCCGCCACCGGTTTTGGCGAACGCTGAATGCGCCAGCTGTCCTGCCGTCGTTCCGGCAGTGATATACTCGCGACCTAAGAGGAGAATAATAAAGGGAATACCGGAGAAGGTGGGTGATGCAAGAGGGAGCGTTACAGTGTTTCTCATTTAAATGGTTGTAAATTAGATCGGCCACCGAGGACAATTGAAAGTGGGCTCGCAGATAATCGCTGAATCCTTTGAGTGCCTTCGAACAACTTTGAACTGTTAAAGTTGAACATCCTCCGCATCCTTGCACCTCTTAGACCTTTGTGTACCTTTGAATCTTCAAAATTTCCCGATTCTTCGAATTATGCAGGATCTTTACAATATCTAGTCTTTGCACCCCAAAGTTCGAGTCGTTCCGATCCAAAGATATTTACGACTTTTATACCTCCGCGGGTCCGCGATTTTTAAGCTTCTTGGGACTTGAAGAAAGCTTTGGGATTTTAAGTCGTTACACCTTTGTCCCTGAGCCTTCTAACTTCGTATAAGCTTATATTGTCGACGAGACTGGAGCTTAAGCGCGACACTCTATTTTGACACAGGTCAACCAACGTCAGAGACTACGTAATTAGAATAGCATTGGAGGGGAAATTGAGAAGCGCTGCTCGTGAGATATGCGTATCGCGCGAAATGTGTCCCGTTATCGCAGTCGCATTCCATTGTACTCTCGCAGACAGTGTTATTACCCTAACCGTCCATAATTACGTCATCGTCATTGTCCTCGCGCATGTATCCCCATAAATGCCACGAGCCCTTGGCGCCCTGTGGTCCCTCCGGAGCCCGATTCCTCTCCTCCCCCTCCTCCTCTCTCCACCCTCCCTCTCTCGCTCTCTGTTTCCTTCCTGCCTACGCACCGTCGTCAGATCCGCACTAGCGACTATGCGGCGACGTCGGTTCGCCAACTAACACGCGTCGCACGTGGACACGCGGCGCGATGCGTCACCGTTTACCTGTACAGCACCGAGTACCTGAATACCGCAGTACACGCGTATGCGCGGGCAACGTACACGTATGCGCGCTAAGAGATCCCTGCCCGTCTCTACGCACACATGCGCCTTTCCACATTACTCGCGCACACGAACACGCACTATCGCGCCGCACGGTAGCGGTACTGACGGCGTGATGCACTCACGTGCGCTAATAGTCCCAGCCGACCTTAACATTCATGTTAGAGTACTCAGACACACCGGAAATGATCCTACGTCGCAATACAGCGAGATAAAATAAACATTTTAAAATTTCCCCAATGCAATGGCGCCAGGACATGAGAGTGGTAAATAAATTAAGGCCTGTGTCCACGACGCTAGAACTTGGCCCAAGTTTTAGTTCCGAGAAATGTGCTAGTCAACTTGATTGACTACTTGGACCAAGCTCCTAGCATCGTGGACGCGGGCCTTAAGAATAATTTGTCGACCACAACTGGGCTAATTTATTAAAATTGAGCGCGCAACGTTTCGACCAATACTTCTGGTCCTTTTCGAGTTAACTGGATCGATGTGACAGCCATTGCTGTTGATGGTAAAAAATTAATAGAACTTCTTAGTGCGGAAGGAAGCGAGACCGAACTGTATACTGTGTCAAAGCAAGACTGAGATCAAATAAATTACGACGTATATAAATTTCTATCGTCACGTCTCGGACGCGCTGCGAGCTTCCTCACGAAGATACCTCGGCTCCGAACGAGCTCTTAATTTTCATCGATGTAACTGACGCGAAATTCACAGACACACCTGGATACTTAATTACCGATTAATTATTGCGACGTCATAATATCGACGCCCAGTAATACCGGCAAAGAAAATTTCCCCGAAAGCTCTAGGCGTGCACGTCACCCCGTGCCAAACTTACGACAATATCGCGATGCAGACACACGCGGGCGTACGCAATACGCGAGCGGTACGCACAACGGCACGCGGGTCGATTAATCGGCATACATGCGGGCTAATGTAACGTTGCGCGCCAGTTATGCTACCATGTTACGTCGGGTATGCCGACCGCACACTCCGGGTCCGCAACCAAGCCGAAGGGCCGAGTTGGAGAACCGACGGGGGTGAACATTCCCGGTACCGAGAGAGACAGAGAGAGCGCGCGCGCGTGTGTGAGTGCGTTGCGCACCTGACGGCCACCAGCCCGCTACCTGCGTATTAGACTGCATTTCGCGAATTATTGGCGCAATCCTGTGTTCAAGACTCTCCCCCTTTGCGACCCCCTAAATTCTGCCCTCCGAATCGGACACAATGCGTTCCATCGGCGCGGCATCGAGTGGGGAATCTTCCGGAATCCCCGATAGATTCCACGGAAGAGAATTATTTCGGAGTCTCCTCCCGGTTCCCTCCCTCTCTCTTCCTCACCGAATGATGCTCTCCTCCGCGTATTGTTCCGCCATTTCTCGATTATTATGCACTGCTGCTTCTTTTCGGGGTTGCTCCGATAGACCGCAACGAAAGGCTTCGAGAGTGATCGAAGCCCGGTTCACCGAAAAGATAGGGGAAGGAATAACGAGAGAACTCTACAAAGCAGACGGGAGCCGCCGATCGTCGTTCACGTTTCATTATTAATTTTAGGAACTTGACGTGCTTAAAGTTTTTATTTATTTACACGCGAATTCCCAATGCAATTTGCGTATCTCATGCATTCGTAAGATACCGCGCTTGCGAAAGTAATGTTATATTACTATGTTAAATACGAAGCGCATACGAAAGAACAAAAAAAACGCAGAGAAGGGAAGGATAGAAGAGATGTGTTGCTAAAGCGCACACGGATTGCAATTAATTAGAAGAAAGACAATCTGCCGCGTGCGTATTTGCGATAGCAAATAAATCCCGCGCCGCAAATGCGAAAGCGTATTCGCCGCTTGCGCGACGTGCGCTCGTTTAGAAATAACGAGGGGCCGCGGAATTAAAAAAGAGGAGAGGAAAAAACCGCAGGAGAGAGCGACAGATGCGCCCGAGTTTCATAAACGAAATTATGCTAACTATACGCGTTGAAGGAGGCTCGAATCTCTCTACAATCAGACCGGCGCGACGAGATTTTGTTCAGCGCCTCGTTCACTGACTTCTCTCTCTCTCTCTCTCTCTCTCTCTCTCTCTCTCTCTCGCTCGCTCCTCTTATTTCTCTCTTCGTGGGCTGCGGAGAACAAAAATTGGAACTGTTGTTGAGAACAGTCTAGTGCAAAATTCGCGTTAGTAAACTTCGCGCCCGACATAGGATTAATTGGTTGCAAGTAGTTACAAGGGGAATTAGTTGAAGTTTGCACGTACGTCGAGTTCTGTGTGCGGACGAGACGCTTAATTTGAGATCGAAAACTTTATCGCGATCGCGGTACGAATCTTTAATAATAATGATAATTGGAATCTACGATTTCTGATCACTTATTGGTGGTTCAGCCAGCGCGAAGTGTTTTCCGACGGTATCGCGCTTCTCGCGGATTAGTCTTTTATTTTATGAATTTTCTACCGTGGCAATTTTGTTAATTTTCCGCCGGCAACATTTGACTTCATTATATTTCGGAAAAGCGGATATTGTGTTCTCACGGCAGAAACGCAAACAATTACCTTTCTACCCGAGCTTTATTTTCCATTCCAGCAAACGGTCCGCTCGTAAAACGCGGAGAGCTCGATGACGTTTAAACGCGGACCGATATTTTCCCACGCGGGCATTAATGCCAGAATTCGAATAAATTAAGACGCAAAGTGACCGGCTGACGGCTCACGAGGCTCTTAATCACCGTCGCCGTTTAATTACTCTCTCACGTAGCAATAACGCGGACTCCACTGACCTCATTTCCTCAAAACATCATCATCGGGAGTATGGCAACCAGAGCGAACTAATGACGGGGAAAGACCACCATTTCGGGGACCGATTGCTCTCCCTTATTGAGCCTCTAAATCGCCCTTACGATCTATATGACGCCGATGAATCACCATCCATCGTGGAACGTCACGTTTATTAACCTTTCGCGCTCAGAATGACTTTCGTCATTATCGACGGTCTTTCTGTGTCTTAATCCTTATGGTATAACCTAATAATAAGCTCACGCCGTTCGCAGAGTTTTGTACGAATCGGATTTTGGGACGTGCGTTAAGAGAAAAGGTGAAAAAAAAAGAACAGGTCGCAATTAAGCCGTCGCTCCGTGGAGAGAAATCGATTTTAATTCGATAAAGAATTTGCCATTGGAATACATTTGCCGGCGGTGACGATGTGTCGAGGACACTTAAAGTCGAGCGTTCGATTCGATCCACGTGTTTGGGCCGTGCGATAAATGAATTCGCGAGGAGTACGAAAATTTAATTTCCCGCGTATGGAACATAATCCTTGCTTAGGAAATTGGCTGCTCGATACTTAATAATTGGCCGCGCGATCTTTTGTTGAACGGTGCACGAGGAGCGATCCCGACGCGAGACGCGGGATTCGCTGCCGCCGCTGATCCGACCGGCCACGCGAAATAAAATAAAACGGATATTAAAACTTGGGCGAGAGCTAATTTCCTCGCGTTTCCAAGCATAATATTCGTTTCCCCTCCCCCTCCTTTCCACATTTTTATTCCTTCATCATTGAGTTAAACCACCTATCGGACGAACGGCTCCTGAATATTCAGCGATGATGAGCAGATGCGGATGCATGAATAGGCGAGAAAATCAAGTTCGGAATTCGAATTTGACGAGTGACAGTCACGTTCGGACCATCCTGCAGATTAAACTCGGTTGGGTGACGCTTCGAAAATGCCAACACGCTTTCGAGTCCTCCAACCGACCTCTTTTATCGTGCAAGGATCGCAACTTGGTGCAAATCAATGAAATGTCCAATTCGCTGACGAAACGGCAACAATGGAGCTTGGCGCGACGCACGCGTTAAAGAACACAATCTGCCAAAATTACACTTGATAAATAAACAGGGATTGTCACTCGTCGAATTAAAATGAAGACTGATCCTCGTCGTATCACGTTATCTCGTCTCGGAGCAACGCAATTATATTTTTACAACGCGAACGCCAACGTCACTCCGAAATCCAAGATCAGACGGAAATCTACTGTGCTTCATGCGTGCCGCTTTATTACGCGTTCCGCACTTTACGTTCAGGCAAATTGATCGTTCTACCTTCGAAGCACCAATAAAACTTTATATTCCGACGGACGTAATTATTTCCCGTCGCTCCATTGGAAAACACAAGTTTGTTCAATGCCGTCATTACGGGCTCATGCAGCGTGGCCAAGATGGAGGAGCAGCGAGCAAGATCGATCGATCGGTACATGCGGAGGTATCTCGAGGTAACGATCTCGGAGGAGGACCGGCGAAACGACATTAATGCCCGGCGTCAAAGGAGAGAGCCCGGACGCCTCTTCATCTACGTGCTCGACGAAGTACAATGCACCTGGCCGAGTGTTCCGCCAACCTTCTCCGTGAGACACGGCGAAACTTCGGGGGATCGCCTTCGCCTCCGTTTCTAACCACCTTTGAGGTCATTACGATGTGCCACTCGCCCTCGCGTTTGGACG
>NW_011967233.1:2013665-2049654 GCF_000949405.1 Vollenhovia emeryi | reverse complement strand
TTTCTCTCTCTCTCTCTCTCTCTCTCTCTCCCCCTCCCTTCCTCTGTCTCTGTCTTTCTCCTCTTCTCATCGCGAAGATCCCTTCGAATGGCCCCCCAGACGGTTAATCACGTCCCGTTTTACTTATTAACCCCCTTATCCCGCTCTGCTGGTATTCGCACTCTTGACAGCCCGCCTCAGTTTCTCTCGTTCTGCGCTACCGTGCCGGTCCCCGCGATTCGCCCGTCTCTCAATATTCCGAATGGGATTAGTTACACATGATTATGCGGCGAAACGTGTTCCATCAACGTGTCGTAAGACGTGTCTGCCTTCCGCGAGACTCACACACGGGTATTCCCTATGCGCCGTTACATACCGTAAACAAATGTGTAAAGTCGTACGAACAATTGTAAAAATCGAAAACGCGCGAATCTTGTGATTCGCACATTTGTTGTAACTTTACGTGTTTATCTTGTACAATGTACAGTTGTATTATCTTGGGTTTTCAAAGCGCGACAGAAATGGTACAACGAAGGAAGCAGACATTTTAGATAAAGAGCGAATTGTATTTTTTATCCTTTTGTTTCGGTAATGAAAACCTTACGCCAATATTATTAGCGGGTCTTATAGATTTGCATAAAACTCGGTTTTCGAGGCTTAATTCACCCTTGTTTAGGCTTCCCGGCGTGATCTCCTTCAACCCTCTCTCTAATTCGCTATTTAACAGCGAGCATCAATGTCTCGAAAACGCTAACAAACAAGAAACAAAAGACTCCTTTACACCCTTGAAAAGGGCTCCCTGCGAGAGTCCGCTTGCTTTCCCCCGCTAACATTCGCTCATTAGGCAAATCCCACCCTTCCGGCTCGTCCCAAAAAAGGCGTCCGTGCCTCTCCTCGGCCTTAGCATACAAATTTATTCGTAAACTTCCACAATTTAAATGTCCGCGGTGTTTCAATCAAGGGGCGTCGCCGTTCTCCATCCCCGTTTCCCCCACGTACGTATAAACAACCACCAGATTAGTTTTCCTTCCCTTAAACTTTCATCAGTTCTCTCTCCCTCCCTCCCCCCCTCTCTCTCTCGGTTTTCCCACTCCCTCCCCCTTTCCTCCCCCATAACTGAGACATCGACTTCGAGGGATTTTCGTGTTGGCGCGTCAAATATTAAGCAGCCTCGTTTTCATGCCGCAACCAGTTTAGAGGATGAAAGAGGGGACAGGGAACGGCGGGGCTCGTGTGGCTCCTTAAGAACTTCAGAACAGCTTCGGAACTCGTTTGGACCTGTGATCCCTGTCCCGCTAGCCCAGTATTTCGTAACCCGTAATTATATTTGCTCATTAACCTCCCCCCGCCGTTTTCCTTCTTCCGCGTTCCCGAGTTTCGATGAGGGATGGAAGTTGCAGAAGCGAATCTAGGGAATTTTCGAGGGATAGTCTTCAAAATTGCAGATTAAATCCCCAAAGGAAATCTCTCGTAATTGCTATTTAAAATCTTCCACAGCTTACGTTTTTTTTTTCTTTTTGACGATATCTTAACTCCTCAGAAATAATGTTAACGGGTGTGCGCGTGTAACCTAATTTGAATATTTTCAATCATCTTTTAATCTGAAATTTCCTCCCCCTCCTCTCTCTCCCTTTCTCGTAATCAATCACGGTAATTAATCAGGATATTCGAAATGGAGTTAAACATGGTCGTTACACGCGGTTCCTCTTGTGAATGCGCGATCGCCTGAAGGGGCGAGTGCAGAGATGAAGGAGTTTTGTAAATTACCGCCGCTAATGCCGCGTTACATATTTGTCGGATTTCCAACTCGAGATTGCCGAGGCTGCTTTACAGAGCATAACTTACGTATCACACAGGGTAGCTGTTAACGTCTCCCCGAGAACCACCCTGGCAAATGGAAACTCCGGGTGAACCGAAACTACATCGCGGCGGGCTGTCGGTAGTTCCCGGATTCGCGCGCGGTTAATGCGCTCCCGAAATTGTTTAAACTTGGCTTATGTAAATAAAATTCGCCAAATTCTCGCTCTTGTTCCCGTTTCGACGAGTGACTTCGATAAAACGCGACGCCTCTCGCCGGTGAAATTCATCGATATATTTCAGACGAAAGTTCATTCGCGCGGCAGAATTCTGCAAAATTGAATTGCAAAAAAAATCATTCGATTGCAGCAGCCTCGCAGAAGTACATTAACGTCCGCCATTAACGGGGGGGGGGGGGATATATTTATTCTTCCTCGCCCGCCTTTCGAGCCGCATGTTTCGCTACATTTTCGTTTTCGCGGATTAGCTTGGATTATCCGCGCAGTGTTAATTCTCTCTGCTAGATTGTTGCTGTTCCAATTGCGAAGCGGGGGCTTTCTGGTCGGTGTTCTGTTAACGTTGCGCAATCGAGTCGCGACGGATTAGCGAATGGATAGCGTATTAATTATATTGTTAGCGGACGATGCGAAGCTCGGTTCGACCGCGGCGGTTTTTCCGGTGGTCTTGCGTCCGGACAGTGCAAATTTGCGGACGAAACCGCATGTTATTGGTCACCAATGCGCCAGCAGACTTACCCGTGGACGTATCTAGCGTAAACTTGTCGGTCGGCATTTCGGCCATACATATTCAAAATTTGTTGATGTTGAAGCGCGCGCGCGCGCGCGCGAAAGTCACGTGTGCACCCAAACGGATATTTATTCCTCGCCCATTTGTGTGCTCTAACATATTTTCCTTTTTCTTCTAAGAAGTTGTGTAAATATTTGTTATCGATTGTTCGACGCTGCGCGTCTTAACATTCCGCTGCAGGGCAAATTTATGAAATATCGGGCGAGACTGCATTTCTTTTCTATACAGCCATTCTTACTCTTTGCGTAAATGACCGAACCGTGTACCTTATTCTATTTTATCAAATTTATATATTACATCGCGTGAAGAAACTGCGGGATAAGTTTGGCGATCAAGGCTGTCCTTCGCACGAATGATCGGCGAACTAAGAAGCCCTGCCTTTTGGCAAGTATAAAAAGCGATAAGACAATAATCCTGTTTTATTGGGACGTAACCGACGAGGGTGTACGCGCCAGGATTGCGCCGCGGTGGTGGTCTAAAACATCGGCACCCTCTACAGAGCTGGCTTGTTCCCGCGAAGGTTAAACCGCTTTTGCCGGCAAGTACCTACTACCCGCCGTCAATCGCACCCTTATGCTCGTTACCCTGAAAAAATTGCGGCCCGTAAAGGTCCTCCTCGCCTGTTTCACGCCGGTCGCCGAGTGCAAGGCCATCGATCGACCACCGTGGCGGGGGAGGGCGACTAGCGCCCCGAATACCCGCATATTTTAAGCGCGCGTCATGCACACGCCTCCTCGCGCGGATTCGACGGTTCTTAAAAACCACTCGGGAAACCTTCGCCTTCGCGTTTTTCGCACAGGCGAATTTTCGTTGCCATTCTCTACCGCAGAGTCGCGCGATTTGCATAATAACGAACGCGACGGCAGGAAGGGGAAAAAATTGAAAAAAAAAATGAAACGAACGGAGCAAAGAGGGAAGGGACGGGAGAGGGGTTTCTTGATATCTGTCTTCCATTTGAAAATTCAAAGAACGATGTGCATAAGATGTGCATTCGTGACGTTTCGAAATGCTTCGCGGCGAGGCGCGGGCATCAAAAGCGCATCAGCCGGGACGTGCCGCGCTCCTAAGCGCTAAATAAGGAAACTGCGAGCGCTCAAAAGCCATACGGAACGCTCGCGGCCGGCGCGCTTTGTAGTCCCGGCTCCCGGATATCGGAAATGGCGGGGCGTCATAGAGATTTGAGTATCCCGGGCAGTATCTCGCGCAAGCGTATCGCCGGAATAAATCATTTTTTTTATTCGCGGCCGTAAATCCGTCCGGTAGATAGCGGCCCGCGTCCTGGTGGTCGTAAAGGGTTTCGAACAGGGCTCGTTCACGAAAGGACCGCCAACCCCCGGGCTACGGAGATCGGGTAAGGATCGATGAGGACCTCGACGGGGGCCGTCACTGATAACCGGGGCCGCTCGCATGACCGAGCCGGAATAATGCTCGTTGTATGCTAAACCTCGCTGATAAGCACGCGCCGACCCCTACGGCGCGATAGCGGCGAAACAATATTCCCTTCCCTGCGTAGGCATAGATTCGGTTTTACATCGGGCCGTCAAACAAATGTACCGAACGGATTTCGGGATGATGCCAGGCGATGACGATACGCGCGGTAATAACAACGAGCATTTCTGACGGTATTTACCCGCGATATTAACTGGGCGGCCTATATTGATTACTACAAACTCTATTACGTCCGGCTTCACGTATCCACTTTTTCTCTCCGCTCTATTTTTAGAAATTCGATATAACTGGCGTACGGTTCTGGCTCTTCCCCATCGGGCCGGTTCCCGATATGTTAAAAAATAACGGCGTTCCGGCGGTAGATTCGAAACGATGAAAAAAATGATGAGGTTGCGACAACGTTTCTACTTTCTCGGACGGAGAGTTCCCTTGCAAATTGGCACGTTTAAAAAATATTTCCTTATTAGATATCCAATATTTGACAGGCACGGGTGTCACGGCGAGGGCGGGGAGCCTACGTTTATCGAGACGACGGCCGGGGGTGTATCTAGCGCGCATTGATATGCAAAATTTGTAGTTTCGCGAAACTTACGAGAGACTCGAGCGCGTTCGCATGCTCGTGAGAACGAGCGAGTAAACTTCGAGATCCTGGGTGTCTCGGGTTCTAGCTTTATGATCGGCCCCGCGCCTTTGGCGCACGTACGCGCGAGTATCGGATGTGACCCTCCGGTGTGCGAGAGCTCGCTAATCCGCTTCTAAACATCCCCGCGCTGTTCTCGAATTCGCCATAATCTTAAACTCGCTGGCGCGAGATTACGAAGTCATTGTATCTGCGGTGGAGAATGGCAAAAAGTTGGCGGGGTAATAAAAGAGCGTAGTCGTTTTCCCTTAAGGTTGTTGACGAATAGATTTCCGAGAGCTCGCCCTTAGTACTTTTAGACGAACTTATTATTAGAACCGTCATAATTGACAAATATACAGGGTGTTATGTAATACCCGTCTCACCTCTTACTTGCGGATAGAGCGGACTAGACTAAGTCGAAAAGTCCTCTACCATTTTACAATTTTCGCAATGGTTAACGAGTTATTAATTATTACAAATCGCTGTCTTAGTCCAATCGCGGGGCGGTCGCATCTCGTCGCGCGCTTGAATTGGACGGTAGGCCGGGCTAAGACAGAGATTTTTAATAACTAATGTCTCGTTAACTATTGCGAAAATTGTAAAATGGTACAGGACTTTTCAACTCAGTCTAGTCCGCTCTATCCGTAAATAAGAGGCGAGGCGGTTATTACAGAACACCCTGTATAACGAGATTTAGCAGAACTAAATTATAACTGACAGAAATATTGGAGTAATAAATGTAATTAGAATAGGCTCCCATTAAAGGCAGACGACGAGACTGGATGAACACGAAATAAATGCATCGTTATCGTAACAAGATAAGATATATTTCACAACGGCATACCAATATAGCAAAATGATTGGAATAATTTCAATAATCGATAAAATTGACACTTGCTATCCAACGCTATACCGATCCATTGTTTTATCGCTCGCATTATTCCCGTGCCCAGAGTGATGTATCAAAGGCGCGCCGGTTGGCAAACTGCTGTTCCGTCACGTATGTCGTCTGAAAATGTGTGCGAGTCGGAAAAGTCGAAGGAAACAGAGAGAAATGTCGCGCGAGCGAGCGAGCGAGCGAACGACGGGTGGGAAATGGTAGTTAATTAGCCCGAGTTAAAAGCCCGGCTTAAATGACCTATTCAGCGCTTAGCAGCGAGCGAATTCACTTTGGTGCTCCGTCGATTCCACCCAGCTGAGGAAGATCCCGAGGAGCACTGTGTATCGCACGCGACTACGTTCACTACGTTGTCCCGCGCCGCGTCGTCTCGCCTCGGACTTAGGCCGCTTTTGCACCGGGAACCCGTCGTACCGCGCAGTTGAACGTTAAGCAAATTAAAGTTAGGGAAATGGTATTTTCTACGAGATCTTGTTACTTGAAATGTAGATAAAGAACTTTCTTGTAGGAATTCAAGTGTATATTTTCTCCAGCTCTTTTTCACGCGAGGAAAATGTTAGCTGAAGAGGATAACTTTCCTCGGATCCTCGTTCTCGGGAATGTCTTCTGCGTCTCTTTAATTCAGTCGGGAAATTAATTTAATTTCTTCCGTGCGCTTTTGGAAATCAATGGAGAGCGTGAAACCGGCTTGGATCGTTTCCCGCGTCGCCGGCCGGGCCTTTCTTCAATCTCGTCGCCCCCTTCGGCGACCGCACTGCCGTTCCCCGTATCATCGTGACTAAATAAAATCTATTAGGAAATGGAATAGGGCGCGGCGGCCAGTTGCGAGCGAGTGTAATGAAAAATCTTTACGATGACGAAGCGCGGAGTCGACGTGGCAGACGCAAACGCGATATCGACGGGAATACAGAAAGAGTCAAGTTACGTTCCAGCAAATTACCCGAGTTTGATATTCCCGATTTGAGAATTTAGCGAAGCAACGAGTGCGCTCGGTGAGAAATGAAATTCTCGCCGTTTGTGAGAAAGTATCGCGTCTACCGTCGAATAATGTGCGTATTCGTATGCAAACGCAACGCTCGACGTGAACGAGTCTACTCTCAAGTCATCCGCGAATGTTGTTTACACAATGCTCCCGATGCAAGCCGACGCACTATACGCCTAGCGCAGTCACGAGGCAGAAATCATATTCAGCGATCCCGATAATATCGATCAGTCCGTATTTACACCGTTACCTTTTCCGTCCTCTCATCCGCGTACCTTCCCACCTCGCCCTTTCTCGCCCCCTCTTTTTCGGTCCAGAAGACGCGCGGATCTCTCCCGTTTTCTCAACTTCATCTCGACCCACTGCTGAAAGTGCAGCGCGAGTTGTTAACCTTAGCTTGTGGTTTAATTACACGGGCAAATATTATCGAACTGACGGAGTTAATTAGATAATTAAAACTTGAAGGGTAAACTACTTTGCGAGCCGAGCGGCGCCCCGGTCTTTGAATATACATGAACGTATACACGCGGATACCATCGGTATCCGCGTTATACGTTGAAAGATGCACGGCGGAGGATCGCGAACTGAAGATCCCCCACGTTTGAGGGCATAATTATGAAGAAAGATCGATAGGGTTTTTCGCCAAGTCACACATGTTCCTCGTTTCGCCGCGAATCCGCGGATAATTTCCAGATTTTTCAAAGTGAGCGTAAAAATACGATTTTCCAATTTCGTGACATTCTATAAAATGTTAATAATAATCAACCGCTAAAGAAATGTTCCACAAATTATATTTCTACTTCCACAAGATAGATTTCCACTTATCAAAGAGCTAACGCGACCATCTTGTTCTTCCACAAGGGGAACGAAAAGTTACTTTATTATTCATCTATGAAGGCCTGAAAATGTTTGAAATTCAACGACGTATTTCCAAAGTCACAGGGGACACTGATATTCCTCCTTAATTACTCAGCGCAGTATTCTGTAACGCGTATTATAGGATAATATAGGATTAAATAAATTACACGTAATTTCTCTTGTGATTTACGACTAAGTGGCGCCAACGGCACGTTGACGAAGAAATCCCTTTAAAAAGGAGGAATCTAGCGACCGGAGATCAGCGGCCGTATGTTTCCGGCATCATTATCTCCGGTCGGCAGAACTCTCGGGACCCTCGTCAGAGTCGGGCGTTTATACCGCGAATCCTCTCTCGGATAAGTGAATCCCCGCAGTCGAGCGAGCCGAGTTTAAACGCTTTAGCCAGCGCAACCCCGCGATTAGCGGACGAGACGACTGTGACCGTGATGGACAGGCCCGGGGATGCGCGCGTATCACTTCGAGGTTCTGCGATGTGCGAAATTTCGCAGCTAACGCTCGACGGACTCTGCCAGACATATCTTATCCGAGCGTGTGTACGATACACGCGAGAGAGGGTATCGTAACAGTTTTCATTTTACCCGTGCATCCTCGAGATCCCTTTTATCGCATTGAGAAAAGAGTGCGCTTGCAGCGCGAAATATTAAAATGCATAAAAATGATCGCCCGCTAACTGCGCCGCAGCTTTATCTCGAAACGAGAAATTTTAGAAAGATGATTAGCCGCCGGCTCCCTGATTTTTTTTAATTTGTCCCACCACCTTTCTCGGGACGGACTAAATACGCGCGTATTAATCCTAAAACCGCTGGCAAACTCGATCAGTGTCGATAAGACAGGAGACGGAATTGAAAACGTCACTTCTCAACATTTTTAGTTCCAAGTTTTATTCTCGCTCCGAAACATTTATAGCTAATCAATTCGCAACTTTCACGAAAAGGCAGCAATTTTATTAGCTACACATTGCTCAAACCGAGATTTTGAATGGAATTCTTTTTTTTCGTGTTTGATATAAAGTCGACCAGCATAGTCTAGATTTTGCTGCGTACTTTAATTCCGCAAAAGAGTTTTGCATTTCTATGAAGCCAATTAAAAGATTACTCCTAACAAGGAATGTCGATAAAACAGACGGCTTTGGGATCCCCTTAAAAGACACGGCAGTTTACGGCCTGGTTCAACAGCGCGAACGCGACTGTCCGCGTATGTTAGATTTAGCACAATTCCGAATTAGATTGCCCGCATTCCGCGCAAGATGCGATGCTAATTCGAAGTGAGAGTATAGGCCAATTTGCGCGCATATTACAGATGTGTATTTGTACAATCGCGCAGATACCGGCCAAGTAGCAATCACGACCGCGTTATTATGCGCTCGTCGAGCATATGTTAATTCGCGTAGGAGATGATGAATGCGGCGAGGAGCCGTCAGATGTACCGGGTATCTCGAAATTATCGCGTCTCCTTATTCCTTCGTATTAAATATTAAACGGTTAAATGTAGCACTTTAATAAAATAATTAGAAATCGTTTATACGGTTTAATACGTGAATTTAACGACGACAATGATTCCATCTAAATGAAACTGTGTTATGTCCGAAAAGAAACCGGCGCGCAGGGCAAGGTGGAAAACGGTACACGACTTCGCATTTTAGATTACAATTAATTGAGCTACCAGCATCTTGCTTGGACCTAAAGGCGCTTTCGTTTGTTTGATTTACATCACAATGTTCCTATTTAACTCTACTTGTTCAAACGATTAAATGTCTGTCGCAATAAAGTCAATTTTTAAAAAATCTAATATTACCTTCGGTCTCGTCCTTTTGTTACAAATTTGGGAGAATTCCAAAATTGTTAGAGTCGCGACGAATTCTATCGTCCGATTGTCCCGATCGTCCGATCGCTCGACAACCGTCGACAGTTCGATAGGTTCATTGACAAAAGTGTCAACGGGAAAACGATCGGAGGGTAAAAGGGAGCGCGACGGGCGCGGGACACCCTGTATACAGCGTAAAACGACGCTGATAGGCAAACGCAGTGCCCGATTCATTAAAGTTTACACCGAGGAAAGCTCTCGAGCGCGCCCACAGCAAAGCGCCCGCCTGTACAAACAATTGCAACGAGCTCCCAACTAATCTGGTGTGTCGACGGGGGCTGGTCGACGGCGGGGTGAAGGGTGGAGAGGGAGCGGGAGATGAGAGCAAAGTAGAATATCAACATCCTCCGCTCGTCCAACTTGAGGAATTTGCTGCGAGCTTTCCGAGATGGTGTTTCGAATGAAACCAGAAGCATTACGTATAGAATCGTCCCGACTGACCGAATTTAACTTGAAACGCGTGTCTGAATTTGCAAGAGTTGCGCGAAAGGAAAGGGATATTTCCGAAGAAAACGCCCTCCGTTGTCCTAGAAAACACGGGGCGCAGCTTCGTTTATATCCACTATATAGCTTAACTCGCGCGGGAACAACTAAAGATCTATTGTTGGAAGAAAGTGCGTTTATCGTGAGATATGTTTCTAATATGAGATAGCGGGGTTTCTACCAAATTAGTAGACAATATTCGTTGGTCCCATCATGAATTGATTGCCCTGGGGGTGAAATCTGTCTAGTGGAAAATGCATTGTTAGATCGTGTGATCGTCGCGAAGGAAAGGTTGCGATTGAATTTGGATGTTGAAAACCTGTTATCTTATATTAGAAGCCTATCTCACGATAGAGGACTTTCCTCTACCTTCAAGATATAAGAAACTGAAAATTCCAAATCTAAATGTCATCTCGATGAACCTTGACCGATGCGGCGATCTTGCACATAAATTAATAACATCGCTTTCCCTCGTCTGTTACAGGCACAAACGGAAAGTACAGAACCTGCTGCCGTGCAAGAGCGCGGCGGGCGCGGCGGCGGTCGCCGGACGGGGTCGCGTGCTGCCGGACGGCCAGCCGCATCCGGGCCCCGGCATCGGCGGCGGCGGCGGCGCCGGCGGCGCCGTGCTCTACGAGGACCTGCAGGATCACGCGGTGTCGCACTCGCAGCTGCATAATCACCTGCCGACGAGCCACGGCCAGGCGCCGACGATCGAGGTACGAAATCCCGAGGCCCGCCCGCGGGTCCCCCCGCCGCCACGCGAACCACCGCTGCTACCTGCACGCAGGGAAACGAGACCGCCGCAGCCGCATCACCTCGACTATCTCGATTATCGCGACCCTAGGTCGATACTGCGCGTCCAGGACAAGCCGTCGCGGGCGGTCCTGGGCGGCTACCGGACGCCGCGCGCCCTTCTGGCCAAGTCTCAGGGGGTACCGCTGTCGATCGCCGCCACCGCCCAGTCGTCCGCCGCTCGGCTCGCTCCGGGCGGCGCTGGCGCTGGCGCGAACAGCCCGCTGCTGCTGCGGAACGAGAACAACCTTCTGCGAGACAGTCACCTGCTGCTGGCCACGCAAAACGCCCTGATCACGAGCCAGCGGCCCCCCTCGCCCGTGTTCCCCCGCGGGGAGTTGCCGTCGTGTCATCGGGACCTCGACGGTTATCCGGCCGACGTGCGAGTCCCCGCGAGACCCCGTGACTCCGGTATCCCCATCACTCCCACCCACCGACCTGGACCGCGCGCCTCCCCCGCACGGGCGCCGTCGAGTCCCAGAGGACCGGCGGCGGAACTCGTCGTGGTGTCGAGGTTCACGGTCCAAGAGGAGGGCCGCAGGCGACTCTCGGTAGATTCCGAGGGCTACTCCTACATAGACTTCAAGGACTCGGAACTGGAGTCCGCGAGATACAGGATTCGCGCCGAGGCCGCCCCGAATCCCCCCGGCAGCGGCAGGCGACTGTTGCGATCGACGGCCGCGCGACGCTCGAGCTCGATCGACTCCGACGGCTACTCGTACATCGTCGATTACGGCAGAAGGGCGCCCGGCGCCGCCAGGAGGCTCGTCGCCGACGGCACCGAGGAGGAGGTCTGTCCGCTCTGCACCATGCAGCAGATACACCACCTCCTCAGTCAGCCGGAGCAGGACGTCTACCTGCACGTCCAGGACACGTGACACGTGCCGTCCTGGCCGTCGATCGACAGCCTCGTGGCGGCGTAGGGGCGTAGCCGGTGCACCGTTCCGGGGATCCGGACGGTTCCCGGGCGAGAGCCCCGAAACGCCAGTACCCCGAGGCGGAAGCTCCAACATATCTCCGCGAGTATCTCGCGCGTCGGCCAAGGTCGACACTCGATTACCGGGCGTCGTGTGCTATCTTCCTGTTCCGCGGCCGTGATGTAACGCGACGTGAAGTGACGCGACGCGACGCGACGCGACGCGACGTGACGTGACGCGATGCGATGTGACGCGACGCGACGCGACGTCGCAGCGTAAAAGGGACGCAGCTGCGTCCTGTCTAAGGTTATCGTCGTAGATTATCTGGCGCCCTGCGGATTCCGGCGAGCGGACGGAGGCGTAGCACCAGGTATTCCATTGACATTGACACTAAGGCTGTGTGTGCTTCGTGATTCGAAATCCATTTTCTCTGCAAGAGTGTGCGCGCTGCCGCGATTTCTGATTTGGCATTTAGTTTGTGTATCGTGCTCGTAAGCTTTGATATACTTGTAGCACCGGGCAAAATTATCGGACCTTTGATGGGTTGCGGTAAGCAAAGCCGGTCAGTTATTCGCGCGTTCAATTTTTATACAGTCTTCTAGAGCGAGAATTCAGAACGCGCTAACGTGCTTCTTGAATACTGACTAATTTGACTTAACGCCACTTGTTAAAGATAGTCGCCCGACGGCTCCCAGCCGTCGGGAAAATTCTCAGAGATTCAGATCACACGATGCTTCCCTCACTGGCCTCGAGAAAAATTGTAGCTAGTTTTTTCACATTTCTAGAGAAATGGTAGTTAGAAAAGAGAGAGAGAGACAACTCTATACGCACTGTGCTTAAGAAAAAAAAAAACTTTCTCATCACTATATAACTATACGACAAGCTAGTTGCCAGAAGAGGGCGTCTTGTAATCCGAACGGCAGCAGACGAAACGCCAGAAAAATACTTGAAGACAATCGCGACGCAGTTGTTCGAATGCTTGTTCCTGTACGAGAGAGAAGTACAATACGCTTTATACGCACGAATGACAGAAATGAGCATTCAGTGTCGTCGCTTATCGACGCACTCACATCTCTAGCAGAGGAAACCGTTCCGTGCAAAGAGAGAGAGGAAGAGAGAGAGAGAGAGAGAAGCTTCTATTAATTTATTATTAATTAATTTGTCAATTTCAAACGTTCGAGTCACGCGAGCTTTCACTCATCGACCGACGTCCGTTCGTTCGCCGCTGCCGCCGCCGCTCGAGGCGGAGACGCCAGGACGGGCTAGTCAGTATTTATTTTGTTACTTCGGAGCCGTGCCCGCGCAGCCCCCGACAAACTAACAAATCGAAAGAACGTGGGGGGTGGAATGGAGAACGAGAAAGCGTGACGCGAGGGAACACAGGGCGGACGCGCGGGGCCTTATTCGTCGGTTGTGCAGGCACGGCGGCCGGGCGCACTCTATGGTTGTAAATAGCTTAGAGATTAGACCCGTAAATTTTGTAAATAGCACCTACGGAGAAACAATATATCGACAGGATTTAATATATATATATACATATACATATAAATATAGATATTACAAAGAAGAAAAGGGCACGCACGAAAGGTCCGTCAGAGCATCGCGAGGAAAAGAGAGAGCCTGATTTCCCGATTTGTAAATTAGCACTATCATTATAATTGCGAGTAAGGGACACCGCTATTACTGTCGCCGTCTTTAGTACTATTACGATTATTATTAGTCTATTATTATTACGATTATTGCCGTTATTTATTACTGCACCACGCCGGGACGGTCGGCAACGGTGTCCTGTAAATAACGTCGCGAGCTCGATGAGGCGAAGAGAGCGAAACGACGGTCCTGTGTATATCTTGAGTTAATGGAAGAAAGAGAAAGGGAGGTTTGGAGGAGAGACTTGAGAGAAATAAAATTACTTTGCTGAAAAATTTGACGAGGAGTGGTTATTGACCCGGTCCGCAATCCCATTCCTCGCATCCCTTCACGCCACGCCCACGCTCGACCAAGAGATCGCGAATTATTCTAAGCAAGCATCTCTCGAGAGATCGGAGAGAGAGAGAGAGAGAGAGAAAGAGAAAGAGAGCAAGAGAGAGGAATCGGACGCGACCAAGAGAGAAAAGTAGATGTCAGTTTTCTCTCGCGCATACCAAAATCGTCCCCCGACACAATGACAATACACGTGGACACGGAATAACCACTTCTGTGTTCAAACTTTTTCTTCTACTGTTTGACTAAAGATATGCAACGGCCTGTATCGCTCGCTCGGTCGGCATCTTAGTACTTTGCGCATTATAATCGGATAACCGTGTTTAGACGAAAGATCATCTTTTACTCTATCTAGGATCTCTTCCGTGCAAACAAAGAGAGAGAGAGAGAGAGAGAGAGAGAGAGAGAGAGAGAGAGAGAGAGAGAGAGAATTCAATGGACCAACGTCCAGAGCGACGCCGGCGCGACCAGTGAATTCTTTTTCGGTGATGAATTCTCACACAAATGAGAAAAGATGAGAAGGAAAGTA
Organism: Vollenhovia emeryi; assembly: GCF_000949405.1. Taxonomy (NCBI): domain Eukaryota; kingdom Metazoa; phylum Arthropoda; class Insecta; order Hymenoptera; family Formicidae; genus Vollenhovia; species Vollenhovia emeryi. The sequence continues at coordinate 2,035,671 of NW_011967233.1, read as the reverse complement.
GGGCAGATACGCTGAGGAAGAAACGGGCGGGAGGTCAAAAAGGGAGCGCGAAGGGCAGGGGGGGAGACTTCTGGAGGGATGGAGGGAGAATGCGGGTAAGCAGAGGGTGAGAGATTGACGCGTCACCATTGTGCCGCGTCACCTTTGCTCTCCAAGAGCGATTGCCATCTCTCGCGGACGAATAGATCTCTAATTTCGCAAATGGAGCCGAGCAAGTATCCCAGCGCGGACGCGGCGCGAGGATCTTTTTCTTCTCCCGCCTTCTCTGCGCACGTGGACCACGTGTAATTTAATTGCCGAGAGGTCGACGAGAAAGGGAGCCCAGTGGCGACTGTTGCCACTTGGAGATCAGTCGAGGTCGACGTACGAGAAAATCTCGATAACCACGCGCGTCGCCGGTTTCGATTTGCGTAACTGTTTCTTTTCTTTCGCGCCGCGAGACAGTCAACGGCCGTTGATTCGCCGGCGAACGAACAGCATAAACATTTGAGCGGCGCGGAAAGAAAGCGACTTATGATATTTATAGAGTCAAGAATAAAAACAAACAGTAACCCGTGCCTCGATTCTCGTTGCGAAAAGGCCCTCGAGGAAAATCTTGGCGTTCGAATTCCTTTCTGCGGCATTCGCGATTTCCTCGGTGTGTCACAGTTCGGAGCATTCATAAAACAAAACTATAACCTCGTTTGATCGCACGAGATAAATTAGACTTGAATTCTTAACCGCTGAAGCGAACATAAAGAGCGAGAAAGAGAAATCACTATGCTGAAGTCCACAAGTCTCAGAATTAAAAGAAATAAATAAAAAAAGTCCGGTTACGTCTGCAGATGAAAGGATCTGCGCGGCGAGCCTGATACACCCTGTATATTTTTCAAGATCTGGTTTTCATCGCGGAAATAAGAACTGAGGAAGAGTACAATAAAAAGTCTTCTCTCTCTGAATAATGGCGCGGCGTGGACTTTCTTGAGAAATCCCGAGGTCGAATAAAAGACCCCGGGCCGTTTCAACCAGGAGTTGATATCCGATTCTGCTCCACGACGCTTGGATATCCCGGCGAAATTAACGGAATTAGAACTTCCGTTTCTCGGGTAATATAAACCGACAATGTGTCAATTAGACCGGGCCTTTTTTATTTAGCGCTCTCGCCGCGAGTTTTTTTCCGCCGCGCGTGACAACTTGTCGATTCGCGAATACGGATTCGGAACGGCGGCTTAAATATTTGAATGTCGGCGAATCAAAAGAATTTGGTAGACCAGAAAATCCCGACAGTAACGCCGACCATTCCACGCTTCACGTTTCTTCGAAAGGGTGTCCCTTTTCTCTAAAAACGTCTCCCGCTAAAGTCTTCTCGGGCGGAGGGAAAGAGGTCGAGTAAAACTCAAATATTTGAATATTATTAAATCGTCCGCGTCCCTCGGAATCACGTATGCAATGTCGTCATTTTCGAAATGTCCGTTTAAATGATTCAGCTTCGAGCACGTGTCAGTTATCTCCGCACAAAAAAAGGGGGACACACGGGACGCACTTAAATACTTCAGACTTAAATACTTCAACTTTACATTCTTGTTAATAGATGTAATAAAGATTGCCAAAATTATATTTTAGTTTAAGTACATTGATTCTATTTTAAGTCCCGTAATTTTTAGGAAATTACATAACAATTTCGATAATCGATTGCAACTTCGGATTCCTAAATTGAGAGATAAAAGAAGTCTCTCCTTTAATTTTAGTTCTAATTTATTTGTCATTTCCAAGAAAGTTTGTAAAGTATAATTAATCGAGCTTGACCGTCGGAGTGCATTTCCTCTCTTTCGCGATCGCGAACGCCGATTCTTTCATTTACTCGATACGATATTCAACCCTCGCCAAGTTAGAATATTCATTTAGAAAATCTCAATGTGCGGTAAGGAGCTCTTCGCGCTCCTCGCGCAGTTTGAATGCAATGCGGAGCTACGTTACCAAAATTGCGTGATAAGGAAATTACAGCCGCGGTCGTTTTGGCTACGAAAGTGTATCACGGAGTTGGAATCGCGACGCGGGAGGGGTGGCTTCGCGCGTGTCTCGCTGCCGGACGACGACCGTAATTATTTCGTCCGCGGGTTCTTTTTACCGCTATCGATCCCGTCATAAATCTCGCCGCGCCGCACCGGATAAGCCGCTAGACGGCCAATCCGCCGGCGGAAGTCTATCGATCTAACGTCCACCTGTTGTCGGCTCGATTACGCGCGTCGGTGCCGCGTCGTTAGCCCGGGACGTTGTATCTGCAAAGCAATAGCGACATAGCGACCGGGCGTAGGGGTCGGCCACCCCGGACTTAGAACCTAATGCAATTGGCGCGGTAACTAACAATTAACGGGCTACGGTAACGCGATACAGTCACGACATATCGGCACGTACATGTATATTGTATTATAAAATATACATATACAGGGTGTTATGTAATACCCGCCTCACCTCTTATTTGCGGATAGAGTGGACTGAACTAAGTCGAAAAGTCCTCTACCATTTTGTAATTTTCGTGATAGTTAACGAGCTATTAATTATTAAAAATCACTGTCTTAGCCCGGTCTAGCAACGCCAATCGCGGGACGGCCGCATCTCGCCGCGCGCTTCAATTGGACGGTAGACCGGGCTAAGACAGCGATTTTTAATAATGAATAACTCGTTGACCATTGCGCAAATTGCAAAATGGTGGAGGACTTTTCAACTCAGTCTAATCCGCTCTATCCGTAAATAAGAGGTGAGGTGGGTATTACATAATACCCTGTATACAGGGTGTACCTAAACTGGTGAACAATATTTTCATGACAAGTACTGCGAAACATTTTAAGACAAAAATTCTGATACAGCTATGTCGAGGCTAGATTTCACGCGCACAGGGATGGCAGAGTGGCAAACTTCACTGCGGAGACTTACCATCTTAACCAAATAAATACAATAATGCCAGCTGACACATATCGATATCAATTCGAAGTATTAAATAAAAACATTTTAAGCGGATGCTGGAGTGGTTTGATTTACCGACAGAGTCGTATACAGTTTTTGGGGGTTTGTAAATCTTACCTCAAGGAACGTAACCTCAATATGTCATATTATAGATACAAATATAGATACCAAAATAATTATGTAGCATTTATGTACAAACTAATATCAGACCCAAGTGTAGAATGCATAGTAGAACATTTTCATATAAAAAACATTGAGGTTTGAAGTCTAATTCGTATCGCATTATGTATTGCAATATTTGTAATATGTAATAATAATGAAAATGTTCTACTATGCATTCTACACTTGGGTTTGGTATTAGTTTGTACATAAATGCAAATAATAAGATTTACAAACGCAAAAACGGTATCCGACTCTGTCGGTAAATCAAACCACTCCAGCATCCCCTTAAGCTATTTTTATAATTCATTATATTACATTTCATAGACAGAAGTTTTTTAAATAAAATTCTTGCGTAATTTTGACAATTTCATTATTGTCAAAGATGTGCGGTTCAAGGAAGTACCTGTGCTACTTGCCGCTTTGCCGTCCCTGAGCGCGCGAGATTCTAGCCTCGACAGTTCCGTATTAAAATGTTGCAAAGTACTTGTCATTAAAATATCTTTCGCTAGTTCAGGTACACCCTGTATAGAACTCATGCGGGTCGCACGGACGCTAACGAGCTGGATATTATCCGCGGGACGACAAGAGTCAGTTGCTCTGCTTCAGTTCGTAGACCCCGTACACTCGAAGTGATGCGCCAAGAAGCGTTCACAAGTCGATGATCAAATCAATATCAATCATGATTTTTCGGACCGTTTGATTTGATGACGACTAGATAGAGACGTTACCCATCTCGCGACAATTTGACGAAAAGAGATGATTTAACGGGGAAGATATCACGAATGCAAGAAAAATGGACGTTTTTTTTAAATTGATACCGAAATAGATATTTTTGTCTCGCACGCGACCCTCCGCTGCTTTAATGCGTTATTAATGCCAAACATCCGAAAACTCGTTTCCCTCGTGGAAACGCGGCCCCGGCCAAGTTCCACCGGCGGAGTCCCGAATTTACCGATCGATTGAAATTAATTCAGGAAAGTTCCTGATTATTTATGTCGCGAACTTTCGCAGTTAGGTGGAGAGACGAAGCGAGGCCCACGGCCCACTCCCTCTTTTATGTCGGCTAAGGCGCTTTAAGTATGCACTGTCGCCGACGTCCGAGAGATCTAAGTTTAGCGAGGTGCCGGCCGCCTGCGGGGGCCACGGGATCATTAAAGCGATCAACTTTTCAAAGGCCCCCGCGAGCACCAGCCCGGCCATTATGGGGAACGTATAACAGACATAGAATTTTAATACCGGCGGAAGAGGAGAACGAGAAAGGGGCGTAGAAGGAGGGAGAGCGGCCGAGTCGCTCGCGTTTTTACACGTCCCGCTTCCTCGGCCAAGTAAAACTCGCGCCGGGTACCATAAAATCATTAGGATAATCAGATCCGTGCGCGCGAGGTGAAGCCGGCCGAATATCGAACTTCTCGACCGGAAGATTGAAAATTCTCCGAACGTGTGGAACTTTGCCAGCTCTCATAACTCGCCTAAAAATGCGCCGGCGCCTTTACGAGGGCCGGGCCGAGGCCTGCCTTCTGTTCCTCGTAAATGCGAGATTATTTTATTCCCCGCCGAGTATTCCAAAATGAAATTGCAGGAAATAAGAAATTCAATATTAAAATTGAAGTGGAAGCGGTTTAGAAAGATCGTGAGAAATATATAGTGGAGCAGTTTTGCGCGGCGCGAGACTCGATGTGATCGAACGTGACGCGTTTCACGACAATTCCGATCTCATTTATCTGTTCCGTCGGTTAGCGCGAGGTAAATTTCATTATTCGCCTAGAGAAGAAGTCTCCTTGCCATTTTGCACCGTTTAGATGAGCTATGAGCGGAAGTTTGATTCAGGAGACCTGGTTCCGCCTTCGTTCTATCTCGACCTCGCGCTAATGGTGCCTAACTCAATTCCGAGAGGTCGAAGGTTGGACATGCGACTTGGCCAACTCCTAACTCGACTTTCGAAAGACCCGACTCTATTTCTCGTGAGAGGACATTTTAAGTAAAAATTATTCTGCCACCGGGACAAGGTGAAAATTGTGAAAATTGTATCTTGGGTCTACACGTGGAAAATGCTGCCAACACTTTCACCAAAATACACCGAACCATACTCTATGGCGAATTAGACGGGGAATTGGACGATTGGACAGCATCAAACGGGTTCACATATTCACGAGCGAAGGCAATGTTTAAAAGAAACAATTGTACATCTTAAGATAAGTAAATAACACGAGATACTCTGTATTCAAACTTTTTGAGAGAGACGAGAGAAAGAGAGTATATAATTCTTTATATTAGTTGGTACGTTAAAGTATTTATTTTCATAGACGGATAAAGGACCGACAAATTCACGCTCAATAAAACACAGCAATTGGATAATTCTTCTACACCGGGTACTAAATGAACAGATCAAGGAGCGGGCTTAAGCGCTCGAAAAATCGTAGATGCCCGGTTGACGGTTTCCACAGACAAACACGATAATGAACCCTGTGCTCTTTCAAGGCCGCCGGCGCTTGTCAGTGGGAACGAGGGATCCTTTTCTTTCAGTGGACGATAGCACCGCCCCGAGGAATTTAATGGGGAGGATGCAAGAAACCCGTCGGTTTCCTTTGCCCTAATCGTCCCCGCGCGGGCCACCGAGCGGCTAACTCGATTCCGGCAATTTGTGCACCCGCGAGAGCGTCCGTGTCTTAGAGCACACGATTGCATCCACGGATAAAAGACCAGATTGCAGATACTCGCCGCACTCGAGTCGATGAGAAAACCAAAAAAAATGCGCAACCGCGCGAGATGGGGTGATTTAAATTTCCCAGCACAATTAGATTGAAATTACGTTTTATCACGTGTCCTTGGAAAAATACTGCGAACGTACGATTAGAACTTTAGGGAGTTTATTTGGATCGTACACGAGAACCTCTGGCTTTAATCTCGATGTACCGGTCTGTTGCGGTGAAATTCGCGCAGTGTATACGAATACACGCACAAAAACACGGATCTGGCGCAACATATTGGTAAATTGAAGATATTCCAATATGTTTTCGTATCCCATGATTGTTGCAACATAATACGCTAACCGATAGCGGGCGTAAAATAGTATTTTATTCGGGGAATACCGCGCGCGCGGTATCTGTATAAAACCGTGGCTCCGCGATATTTTTGCGCACAATGAAACTGTGCAATCGATTGGCCTCGTAGACTGGACGCGGCTCGACAGAATGCATTTATCCATTATTTTTTCGATGTTTTGCAAAATCAACGACAACGTCCGACCTTTCGGCCCACGCTACCACCGACGCGTTCAACACAGAGGGATCTTTCGCGCGCGTTTGCCGCCGTCGCCGTCGCGGCCCGCGACGCGTACCGCGCGAGGCACAGAAAATAGACACGTCTATGTACCTGTGTGCATCCGGCCCGGTCGGATCCATTTGTCCGTCCTGCCCGAGGAGCCTAGGCGACGGGAAACACGACTCGCACAATTCGGGAGATATAATTTTAGATAGAAACGTCCACCATCCGCCCTCGCATGGACCCGATACTCCCACGCGCTATCAGCGATATTTCAACCCTCGTACGGGTTCGAATTTACGTCACGCGTCGCGACCGTCCTGTTCCGCGCGAGGACATTACGATTCGTCCGAGGCGACGAGAGGTAACGTTGCAAATTAACGAGTTCGCGAGGAGACCTCGCGGGGAAACTACGTGGGCAGTTTCCGGTAGATAAAGATACCAAGATTATATATATCGGGGGGGAAATGTAACTCGGACGAGTCAAGGAGACGTGAAGCGAATTTACGTCACGCGCGGGATACTCGCGGAAATCTCTTTAATCGGTTCGGTTCATCAATCAATTATCGACGCCGATTTTCTAAATGTAGCCTTCGCGGTTTGAAACGTAGCGTTAATTCGAAGCCTCGAAGTAGAATATGTCGGGGTTAAAATCGTGTTCGATCTTCGTCGGAAGGTGCACTTGGTGTATATCGTACGCGAGAAATTGAGCTCCTCGAAATTGGACCGGTTTCAATCGCCGTGCGTATGGTATCCGGCGGGATCACAGGACATTACGGCCACCCTCCCCCCCCCCCCCCCAGGATGAGTGGGAGCGATAGCGAGATAGATTGGGGATCGTAGCGTATCATTTGCGCCCGTTAACGCGACACCTCGGCCGAACCGGAGAGCAAGCTGGTTGGCAGATTTTCAGGCTCGGGAACACCAACGGGACGGAACACGGAGACCGGAAACCGCTTGCGGCGGGCTTACGACGACACACGAGCCATTACAAGGACGCGGCAAAGGGATTAAATCGAGCCCGCGATTATGTCGTGTGTCCTGTGTTACACGCGCTTCCCCCAGCTGTCTATCGGGCTGTGTTTCGATTAACCCCCGTGTCCTGCGGCGAGAAGATTCCGGAAAGAGACCCTTTACACTCGCGCGACCTTCTCAGGACAGATGACGTGATATATAAAGGCCTGTGTCCACGATGCTAGAACTTGGTCCAGGTTCTAGTTCCGAGAAATGTGTAGCCAATCAACTTGCAGCTTTTATGGAATAGCTGCGAGTTGACTGGCTACACATTTCTCGGAACTAGAAACCTGGATCAAGTTCTAGCAACGTGGACGCAGACCTTGACGCACGTTGGCGATCGCGAGCCAGCGAGAGAGACTTTTCTCGCGAAGCACCCGAAATTTCATCGAACTTGGCCGCGCGCAGGGCAGTTAATTATTCAACAAAAATACCGGTGGGATTAGCTGCCGGGATAACGTCTCTATCTCTTTCTCTCTCGCGCGGCGGGATCGTTACTTATTATCCTGCCGTGATGTATAAGCTTCCTGCCAATTTGGGGATTAACTTTCGACACCCTCGCTTTTCGGGTGACCGAGTCAGCGTTTCCAGAGCTGGATTCCCGGCTCGGGGAGGCCGGAGGGTGAGAGTTTGAGAGAGCGGGTGGACGGGCAGGAACGAGTTAATCGTCGGCGGGAAAACACGGAGGCTCCGAAAGAGTGTTGAGGTCTCTCGTCTGATGCCCACGTGCCAATCATCCCCCCCGAGTTTCTTCTTGCTGTTTTCCCTCCACCTGGACCCTCATCGCCCCCCTGTCCGCGTTCCTTTCCTTTATTCGCTAATTGTTTTCCAACGTTGTCGTAAACAAGTCGCCGTTCCTAAAGAGCCTCGTAAAACAACCGTGGAAGCGCGAACCCCCGGCTCGTTTGTAACGAGCTGACCTATTTTTAGTCACAACTCAGGACTAATTACCCTTCAACCCCGCAGAGCGAGGAAGAAAATGGCGGCGGTCTTAATTCTCAAACGGCGTGCAATTTATTATATCGCGATAGAATTGAGAGAGAGAGAGAGAGAGAAAGATTGTATTGAACGTGAAATTAATCACAGTGTAACTCCCCGATCTTCAATTACTCACAACTAAGGTTTCATCGATTTCTAATATTCGCGTCACCCGTTGTACCTCATATATGTTGTATGAAAAGTGTAAGTAACAGTCACAAGATATCATTTGGTAGCAATTGCGCAAATAAAAAAAATATGGCGGCGTCTAGAAATTATCGACGACATTTTCTCGTCCGCGTCGCGCTCGTTCCCTCTGTCTCTAACTTGCGCATTTTTGTTATCACGGCAGATGCTGGACGTCAAGGACGGCGGAAGAGGGGTGTTCGTCTGCAGCAGCCCCGGTCCTGATCCTTACACGTCGCAGGACCTTTATAATCCCGTCTACGAGGAGCTCAGCAACGGTAAGTGCCGATAATCGATGTTTACTTTGGACGGCTTTGCCCGACGGCGTCTCCTTTTACGCGTCGCGGTTTTTATCACGGCGAAGAAATCGCGAGGGCAACAATGCAACGGTGGAGAGGAGAGAGGGTCGAAATTGTCATTAGACGACTCGGTGGTTGAGCAGACGATCGAAACGCACTGGAGAGAATTCGCGATCGAATTTATCGGAGGCTCGTTTTATTTCCATTAAGTTGAGTTGAAAAATGATAATGACATCTTCGCTTAGGTTTATAAGTAATCCTCGCCAAGATAATTCAAAGCTGCTTCAGGGGCCTATTCTGTAAACGCTTTGCGCACATGTAATATGTCGTAAAAAGCTGCGCAAAGCCCGTAATGATATCGTTAACGTTTACAGAACAGGCCCTTTAAAAAAGGAAAACTTGCTGTTTTACACAAATAATATTAGTAATAAATAATCTCAACCGTGCGCAGTTTTGTGTGCAAGTTTCATAATCCGCAAGACGATAAATAAGCGCGGAAACACGAAGCTATCCTCGTCTATGACGCGCGGAAACCCTAACGTTCCCATGCAGACGCAAATCACGCACTCTCCTTCTAGACGAGACTCGCCTCTGAAGACGCTGGGGAGTATCCTCGGAGTCGAACATGCCCGCGGGAAACGCATAGGTACGGCACGAGAGTATACGAGTTTTCGAAACGGTGTGTCCGCCTCTGTCGGTTGGCTTAATACACGATTAACATGCGGCTGAGTTGAACTAGCGTTAAATCCCATCGACTAACGCGCGCTTTGCGAGACTTCCTCGTTCCCTCCACCTCCTTGCCCTTGCCCCCCTTACGTATTTCCCTTTTCTGGTTTGTTCCTGGTAACTGCGGGACTGCATTTATCAGAATAATCCGGCAGATTCGCGTGCGTCGCGATTTACGGGAAAGTCTGCGGCGTCGGAGATTTATGGGGCAAAAAAGAGCCGATGGAACTTTTTAAAGGCGCGCTGGTGCGAGGAGGATTTTGGAAGTGAGAATCTGCGTGTCGCGGAAGTTCCGACCCGCGGAGTTCAATGAGTTCGCGAGATTGAAAATGCGCGGAAAAGAAAGATGGGATTTGTGTGAATGGAAATCTATAAGATTGCAAAAAGGATAAGTTTTGTAGGTAAACACGAGAAATAGGATGGCAGCGAAGGCACGTGATTTCGTAAATTTAACTATCGCGAGAATCGATGAAGATCTCTGTGATTTAAATGGAAGTGCGCCCAGAAAAAAGTTTCTTTGAAATCAAACAAATTTTCTTGGAAATTTCACCTCACTAGACTTTTATTTGACTTGAAAGAAATAATTTCTTCACCTTGTCCAAAATTTTATCTGATTAAGAATTGAAATCTCTAAGAGAATGCATATTTATTTCTTCAAAAATGTTTTAGTACAAGTACATAATAATTTAGCTGATTCAAAGAAACGTGATTTCAACAGGTGTCTCATTTGTTTAACCTAAATAAATCTTTTTTCTGGGTGTATCGTATAAACTCGCGTATGAGATTCAGGCTCTGCGAGATCAAATCTGTGACCTCAAAATAATTTTTACACTTGCAGATTCTCTCACTATTTACCATAGTATGCAAGAAAATCTTTATGGGAGCAGGTGTCGAAACGCACAAGAAATAAATCTACAAGTACATATATGCATATATTCAAAATATATGTGAACTTAGGAATCAACGAAATTGAGAATTTAAATAAAAATCGATAAATTTACAAAATATACGCACTGAGAAAAAGATCCTAGCCTATCTAATCGGATAAACAATTGCATATTGACAAACGGATATATTCAATTAAATTGTATATCCGATGAAAAATATAATCGGTTTTTGATTAGATAGTTTTTCGATTAAATTTCATCGAATATGTCCATAATTTAATCGGAAAACTTAATCAGAAAAACCGACGGTTAATTTTCCCGATTAATTTATTCGATGAAATGCAGTCACCGATGAAAGATCGACAAACCACTCATATTTTTCATCGGATACGTCCGTTTGTTATTATGTAATTGGATTATCCGATTATATTTAATCGGATATTTGTCTCAGTGTGTCTATTATAAAGATATAATCAGAGTCCGAATACATCTCGACAAACGAGAATCTGATAAACGCCGTTTCACGTTGCACCTTTCCGTTTGTTTTTCTCTTGTAATTTCTTTGAAATTGTTTCCCCTCCCCCCCCTTCTCCGTCACCCTTTCTCTTTTTCTCCGCGGTGATCCCACTCTTGTGCGCTGTCGTGTATTCTACCGAAGGGAGATAAGCGTGACACGACCTCTGACTTATACTTCCCATTAGTTGGACGGCTAATTAGTATGGTGATGAGGCTTTCGACGTTTGACGAGGACCTGGTAATCGAATATACATGCTGCACCGCGTGCATTAGTCGTAACCACGGCGCTCGGCCCGCGCATATATGTATGTACGCTACGTACGCATCGTGTACGTTCCCCGAGTTTCGAGACGAGAGAGAACATCGATCTCGAAGAGGGTGGTCCTGTCCCTTGCGGGCTTGTAAAAACGCTCGGAGAGAATTCAACGGACCAGCCGCTCGACGGGCCACGTCGACGTGGAGGATAACTCGCGCGTTGCAACACTGCAACATGGAACTGATCGAATTGAGCCCCGCCGAAATGAAGTCGCTTGTTCTCGACAGGATAATTCCCCAGTCGCGACAAGTACCTTCGATAATTCTCGAGACGCGTGTACCTCCGGTCGTATGATTTCCAGATACACGCTCTCCCGCGTCCTTCGTGTCTGACTTATTTCCCGACGTTTCGAAGACAGTGTCTCTTGACTTGGTCGGAACAACTCAGGCCACTGTTGGCTAACAATGTGTGCCGCTTTCACGAGAAATCCGAGACGACGGGAGTCGAGAATCACGTCCCGATCGACGAGATCGACGTCGAACGGTTAACAGGTCATCCTCTTCTGTTCTCGCTGGAAGCAGCGGGAGGATATTTCGAGGGGACACTCGTCCGAGACGACAGAGGATATCTCGAGTGGTTTAATGGCCGGCGAAGTGCGGACTTAAGAGCTCCGAGAGCGAAGCCACGGTCCGATAGCACCTCCAATCTGTTTGAGAATAATTCGGGTGCGTCACGTCCCGCGTCTCTATCCCGGTCCTCATTCCGATCGACGTCTCTCTTCCGTGCCGCCTCTGTGCCGCGAGATAACAATTAATCGGGGCCCGTTCGATTTCTCGCGATCTCGACCGCCACTCTATCCCGGTCCTGTTTCCAATCGACGTCTCTCTTCCGTCTCTGTGCCGCGAGATAAAATTTAATCGGGGCCCGTTCGATTTCTCGCGATCTCGACCGCCGGCGTTGCGCGCGACATCCCGCGCCGCGTTCCGCTTCCGCCACGATATGTCCCGTTTTACACCGCGATTATTTATACGATATCTCCCCGTTTTTTCAACGTGAACTCGCGTATACACGGCCCGCCGTGTCGTTAGTATTGATCGCGGCTCAACCACGACATTTCGGCGGAATAACGCGAGGCAATTAATGCAGGAGCGAAGCGGAGTCTCGTGTTGCCAAACCGACGAAGCGAAATTTTAGCTCGGGGCCGAGGTATATATCGGGTTACTCCAATCACATCCCGTGGTGAAATCTTTAATTGTTACAATGCGTTTCTCGTCCTAAACCGGCCTTCCGTCCTGGAGCCTTACCGTCCAAACCCGCAAGCCAAATCGAATCCTTCGCTCCGGGATCAAAAAGCCAGTGATAATCGATGAGTATGTAGTGTGGAATGGAATGCGATTGCCGTCTGCATGAGACTTCACGACGTATTCTTTAAACAATCGCGCTTCTCACAGAATAACAAAATTCAAATTGCGCTGTTGCCAAAGGGAAGATACATTTTCATGAAATTTAATAATTTTTAGTGGTTTGAATGGAGTATTTTTCGACGACTGTTAATTAATATTTAAAAAACAAAGGGTCAAACATAACATTGCATATAACAGTTGAAATTAATGTTAGAAATGAACCTGTTAATATCATAATTGCTGCAGCGTACGTGGGGTCTACACATAAAACAATTGAGTATAAATTCATGTCGCTTGAGCTGCAAAAATCACTAATAGACTCGGTAGATGCGTAGTAACAACCTTGAGTTGACAATGTTATTAATCGAATGAGATTTAAAATCCCTCTCAAGGAATGAATTATTAAATCCCGGGAAACAAAATTCCCGTCAAGATCGCAACAACGTTCGAGTCACAGATTTCTATATGCCACTAGACTGCTACCTTCGAGCTGCATCGATGTGTCATTGACAGATGCACACATACTACTTTATTCACCTAACAAGACATGGCGGAACTCTTGCCTCACTTTTCAGCTCGAAGGTAGCAGTCCAGTAGTGTATGTATAGAAGTCTGTGATATTCGAGTTCGTCAGTTAAATCGCAATTATAAATATAACGTCAAAGTCCATACGTTATGTCTCGAGCTGATTTCACCCGAGTTTCCCGACAGAAACGCGATTAGAAATACGAATCCGCACTTCCGCAGCTTTCACCCACTCTCGTATCTTACGAAATAATTCACCTTCCCAGAAGCTAATTATCCACCTGATTAATTTCTACCGCGTGCCGAGGAATACTCTCGTTTCTCGACGTCCAGTTAACCCCCGCTAAATTATCGGACGGACCTTATTCGCGATTAATCAACCCGCGCCGTCCCGCTAAGAACGAAATCCCCGCTGTTATCCGCGCGTCACACCGTCAAGTTAAGATCCTTAAACGAATCTCGATCCCGCAGGGGACCATCCGGAGACGGACGAGGAGAGCGAGTTAAACGCCCGCAATCGTTTGCATCACCACCACCACCACCACCGTCACCATCACCGCACGACCAGCGCGTCCAAGCCGGCGAGCGAGGACGAGTTCGCCGAGGACGAGCTGTCGGTGGGCGAGCCGTCGGAGGCGAGGATGCTCACCTCGAGCAGCGGCCCCACCTGGGGTACGTGCCCGGCCGGTGGCAGGCCACAGCGCGAGCGACGCGGCCGCAGCCCCAGGAGCCTCGACCGGCGCAGGCGGGACAAGAGCCACGACATGGGCGAGTTCCACGAGGGTATGCTGCTGGACGCGCTGCTCCAGCTCTATCCTAGCGTCGCAGGTAAATCGCGGCTGAAGCTACCGAGCTGTAACGATACTCCGGTGGGAAATGGGGACAAGGCGGTGCCGCGTGTGAAAGGGACGACGGAGAAGGCGCGTTTCCCGAGGAAAGTAATTCCGCTCGAAAGATTTTTCCCCGGTTGTAGCGCGCGCTGAATCAACATCTCTGAACTAACAATGATGTTTGCCCGTCCGCTCCGTAATTGTTTACCGTTCTTACGTTATTGGCCGGCGACACATCGGCCTCTCGACTCCGGTCGTCGACGATGCTGCCTCCTTATTTCTTGCCCTCCCCGTTTTTCTACCTGCCCCTCGAGGAACTGTTTGCCGTTTTAACATTTGCCTAGAGTGCGTGGCGCTTCTACGCGATCGAGCGTTAACATTTTTAGGCCCTGGACCGCCTCGCTGTGACCTGTCGCGGTATATCGTACGGGGTCTTTCACTACCTACCTACCCTCTTGATGAGACCGAATCGAATTTGATAAACTTGAATCGAAACTTGGCGGACGTAACGCGCGCTCTTCTCTCTGCACCGAAGTAATCTCTCCTGCCGTTATTCTCATTTTCCCATCTCGACTTCCCACCTCAATTTTCTATTTTGATTTCCTACCACGATTTTCCCCGAACTCCGCGTTAACTTTTCAACCTCGTTACAGCGTGCCCGCGGTAATATAAACGCGTCCCCGAGCTCCCACTGACTCGAGTCTACGGTTTCAGGCGTGGCCGGTACTCGAACGGGCAGCACCCAACGCCAGCAGTCCGTCCCGTCGGTGGCGCACAGGTTACCGTACTTCGTGCCGACCTTGCCGGCAGCCCAGGCACCGCGGCTCGAGGAGAACCCCTACGAGAGCGTGCCGGTGCTGGGACCCCTGCACCGCTACTCCAGCCAGAACAGGAGCTGCAAGGAGCGCTCGCGCAACGGCAAATCCGGCGGCGGCGACAAGTACAAGTACCTGTCGTCCCAGCAGCAATACGCCGGCGACTACTACGGTCTGCAGGGCCAGCCCGACGTCACGACGCCGCTCTACACCCAGGTGGGCGGCGAGTACTCGGACACGTACTCGCAGCCGACGGACCGGCTGTTCGGCGGCGGCGACGACAAGTACAGCCAGCCGGTGTATTACACCAACTCGACCCGGGACCCGGCGTGCGATCAGGTAGTCAACACCGGCCGGCTGTATCAGGGCCAGCCCGACAGCAGCTTCGGCAGCGACAGCGGTTACAGCCACCACACGTCCGGCACCACCGGCACCACCGGCACCACCGGCACCCGCGGCAGCAACTCCCGGACGAATCACCGCAGGGACAAGCAACGCAACTCCCACCACTCGCACCATTCCGCGGACTACATCGTGTCCTAATGGAGGACCGATCGCGACGTCTCCGACGGCATCCCCGGAGACGTTGCTCTCTCCTCTGGGAAGGGAGAGAGACGAGATGAGACCTCGTTCCCGTCGCGTTGCTGCCACGACGGAACGACGGCGCCCGTCGAGCGCGCTCGTTAACGGAGAGAGAACGGCTGATGCCGATTCGGCTGTGCTGAACTGTATTTTGATACTTCGACGTCCACAGTTAAGAAGTCAATAAGGGCACTCTCGTCGCCCCGGCGAGTCGAGTCGCGACGACCGCGTCGAACGGCTCCGGCCGTCGGGGCGACGAGACCCGGCGAGCTACCGACGATTCGGACTTGACGAGAGAAACGCAGTGATCTCCTAGTGATTTATACATATAACCGACACGCAGGACTATCTAACAAATTTATTTGTAATCCAATGAGACTCAGGCTGGTACCAAAGGACGCTAACGATTACTTTTACCTTTTTAGTCCGATCCTTTGTAATTTATACACGTAGAGGGAGAGCATCAGCCGCGGAACGAGCCGACCTCGTCCTCGCCGCAAAACGTGCGACTACCAATCGCGAAGGAGTATCGAAACCACCCCGTCAGGCGATTATCCCCCCCCCCCCACATCGCTCTTTCAAGCAATTCACAGTTTTCTAGCCACACGGGCGTGCGAGACATTCGGAATCGAGACCTGCCGGATCGAAACTGGCAGATCTGTTTATTCTAAGATGAAACTTGATATTCCTAATGTAACATCGAAAATCTAAGGATGTGGTGGTTTCCAGGCTGAATAACGAAGTCGTTCTTAAACGGCGCGTACAAATTGCGAGATAAGCGGGTCTCGATTACGGGCGTCTCGCCCCAGATTAACCGATCCACTGCCAGTCCTATCCTAAACGGTCGGACGTGTTCAGCCGACCGGCAAGTCTCGTACAAACTTTGATACGACGGAACGTATAATTTTTGCCCCGCACCCGCAGGAGCGGATCCGATCGCGTATACACGGTAGGGAACGTTAGACAGCACACCACGCGGTTATCTAGTCCAATAATAATCACTTTCCGTACCAAGGACGCTTTAGGGAGTCTCGGCGCGAAACAAAGCGACACACGGTAGACTAAACGTCGGCCCCTCGAACCATCCGTCAGCGGGAAGGCGGAATGCAACGTGTGTGTGTTGGAATCTGATGAACCGATTGAATCGCGACAAAAGCGTTCATGCAAAAGGATTTTCTAGGGAAGACTGTAACGATTTATTTACACGTTGTCTTGTTACGCGACGAGCTTTTATGTAATATACATATATCTGATGTGATACATCGGATTGCAACAAATATACTGCCCAGTTTTTCAAATTTACAAAAAGTGCCGCGCAATTGCGATAATAATTAATAGATGTAACCCCGGGGAGGTAGGCACTAGAGCGCGCCGTTTTTTTTTTTTGGCGAGGAAAACAACGGCTAGGACTAGACCAGGAGTTGAACCTGCGATCTTACGCTTACCGGGCGACTGCTCTTCCTACTGAGCTATCCAAATCCACACAAATTAATAAATAAAGAAAAAATAAATTAATAAATAAAAAAAACACTGCTAGTATGTTTTTAGTTCTTTCACAGTACAGCATTATGTGCAAAATGTTAAATCTGGGGAAGAACTGAATATATATCAATAGTTTTTGTTCAACTTTCGTTAAAACAATATTTTTATATCTCTCTTTACGTTCATGAAGAACGCAACTCTAGAAGTAGGTTGTCAACCTCTATCCAACCCCCGTTATCATATCTGGTGGGACTTTCAGGCCCAAGGGGGTGCATGTGGCAGGATCTCTCTCTTCACGAGCTTCAGCTTATTCAATGGGACGCTCCGTCTATGTTTAATGTGTCTATGGGCAGGATAATCTTGCTGGTTGCCACTATTTTCCGAGAGGCGTTCGAATAAAAACCAGCTTGTTCTTGGTGGGATTCGAATTATTGATTCCTTCGATCTTTTGGTTCATCTGTTTACTAAGCGTACTTCTCTCTGCACTATACTGGAATATCTAGTCAAATGAGACAAAATAGACAGAGTGTGACAGACCAACGGTACCATCCTGTTTCTTTCTAGTAATTTGATTGGTCAGTGATTTTCTATCTCACCTTAATATAAGTCTCGCTCTGGCGTTCATAAAGTGAGATAGAAAAATCATTGACGAATCCAATTACTAGAAACAGAAATAGAAATTATACCATTTGTTTATCTCACTCTGTCCATTTTCTTAACGTACCAGATACTCCAGTACAGTATGAAGTTTCCCGACGCCACGCTCGATTTCTGATGAAACGCGTCGCGATTATCGTAGTAGTTTGTTAATCTGCCCAATCGAGCCAAGCAAAATAAAATCGAGTCAGCCTCACTTTCGAACGTGAAATCTTCTTTTCCGCAATTATTTGGTTCTGCGCAGCGTAAATGTACGCGAAATAGATCGCAAGCGAGATGTTTGAATCAGATTCCAACGTGCATAATACGATTTCGAGGAACCGCAAACGCCACGCGTATCATTAGTTCCATCGCCACACTGCCGCTAAACGCACATTCGCGCTTCCACCTGCTGGAAATTTTTGGGCGCGCGCGAGCCTTTTATTTTTATAATCCCATCGAAGCGTAAAGCTACAAAGGTCGCCCGATAAAGAAAGAGCAGCGGAAGAGAAACTCTGTTCCCGAGAGAGCGTACCCTTTCTCGCTCTGAAAAAGCTCTTCGATGAAACTCGACTCGCGACACACCTGACATCGTTCGTAAAAGAATTCCCTTTTCCGGTGCCCGCGATAATGCATTCTCGAATCGCGATTTTCCCGAAACAGATAGCCGGAGGAGCGAGGCAGCGCTAACGAAGTCTCGACGTGTTGTTAATAACGTAACGCAGAACCGCGGCGTTAGGAGATTCATGAGCCGGCAATTGCG
Organism: Vollenhovia emeryi; assembly: GCF_000949405.1. Classification (NCBI taxonomy): domain Eukaryota; kingdom Metazoa; phylum Arthropoda; class Insecta; order Hymenoptera; family Formicidae; genus Vollenhovia; species Vollenhovia emeryi. Next base: position 2,017,407 of record NW_011967233.1, on the reverse strand, counting down.
AGCCCCGGCCCCATTCCGAATCGCCATTTCGGCGAGCGCCGGCTTTATCGCGGACTACAAAGACTCGGGCCGGACGACTCCGCGAATGACCCGAATCACCCGCGTCCATTATTCAGCACATTATTATCGCGATCGGGTCGAGAGCGCCCGTGTATGTACGAACACAATCCTCGATCGGTAGTCGCACGTGGATGAGTCGCGGGTTCGCGGATTACGCTGAACACCGACGCTGATTTGTTCCTCCGGGATGTCGCTTCGTCCCGTTATCGCTAGGTAATCCTCGGATCGTCACCCAAAGAGACGAGAACGCCCCCGAGGAAACGCAGTGACTCAAGAAATATGAAATAATGAGTGGCTGAGAAGTGTTACACGGTTATCCATGTGTTAACTTATCCCGTTTAAATTTCATTCTCTTCAAGTTCCTATCATCGAACGGAAGGAAGTGTGCAGAAGCTCGGCGCGATTCATTTAATTAACGCTGAACATGGCTGCGAGCCGGAACGTACGATTATTGTAACGAGCGTTAATTGTGTGGTGAACTGAAATGAAACGGGATAATTTAACACGTGGGCAACTCGCGTAGCACCCTCAAGCCCTCGTTATTTTCTATTTTTCAAATGTCTGTATTATATTTGCAGCGAAGCGAGCTAGTCATAAGGACACACATCGGACAAATCGACGAAACATTGTGATTGTAGAAATATCGACATGCTTTTTTTTATACGTCGGAACGAAGTGACACCTCCGGGAGGGACGCAAGGTAGTCGAGGCTTTTGGTACACCGCGAGGGACAGACCAAAGCGAGAGAGCGTGACGCGAGAGTGAGAGGTGAAAGTGTTCGCGTTTAGCATGTACAGACGCACGTTAGTACGCCGTATAAAAATACCGCTATCCCTTATATACATACGCATGTAAGAAAGTAAAAAAAAAACGGTAATCGACGAGAGAGTGATTGTAAATAGAGGAACCGGGAGGGCAGAGACGCTCCGCCCGAGTTGTAGCATAGCTGTACCATAACACACGATATCGTTACCGAAATCTTTTCCCGTGCGTGTGCGGCGTATAAGAACGAGAAACAAAGATTGAAATTTAATATATATATATATATATACATATATATATATAAAAGAAGCTATGTATAGAGGGAGAGAGGCGCGAAAGAAGAGATTATAGATACGAATATAATTTTTAAATTATTTGTAACGGCAGGCGCGCGCGTCGCGACCATGGCGACGAAGACCGGAAAAGGAGGAGAATTCCATTGTATCTTTCCTTTTCGGAGCGAGAGGGACGGGCAGCGACAAGTGGCTGCCTCCGCGAGGGGGTGTCCTCTTTGAAGCCCTCCCGGGCGTCGCGAGCCTCGCTCTCGCTCCTCGAAACAGTGCACGCTCTCTTTTTAGACGCGCCTAGACGCGAATACCTCAACACACAAAGAAATAATCGCTCTGTTGTAAATATAATTTTATATGTGCGAGCCGGCGAGATTGCGCGCGGTGTGGCTTGCGCGATCGCAAACGGCAAAACGAGGCCCGGTCCGTGGTGACGAATATTATCGTTGAAGGGGCAAAGGTAGCCCTCGTTCGCCGAGCGCGACTCTCACTTCGTCCTCTTGTCGTACAATCGTGAAATTACGTGAAGATACGACGCCGATGATGTCGCGAAACCGGCGCCAGTTATTATCGCGCCGGGTCACTCGACTCGTTAAAACTGCAGCTCGCATTCTCCGATACTTTCATTGCCGTTAATTTGGGAGAATGAATATTTAGAGTCCGGCTGTGCGCTCGGAAATTTTATATAAAGCGACGGCGTTATTGGCAATTTTGGATTTCCCACGTTAAAATGTTTCCGCGTTGGAGAACCGGCCCCGTGACGCGGCGTCGAAACGACATGCCATATTAACGATAACTCGCGCAAATCGAAAAATCACGCGGCGCGCGACTATCCATGTTTTTATGCGGGGTAAGGAAATCGATGCGCGCGAGTTTGCGTTTATGCCCGGACGGGAAACTTTGCCGATCGCGCAAACGCCCGCCGTTCGATGTCGCGCCAATCGGAAAACGCTCCCGAAAGTCGTGCTCTCGATCGTCGATCTTAAACTATCCTAGACGACAGCACCAGCAATAATGTACAATTACGATTTCGAAATGCCCCCTCAGTCCTCTTTTCGTTGTCGTTGCGCCTCGAACGAATTGCGCCGCGGAGCGTGTTTTCGCACCTTCGCCAGCCTAAGGATAATTAAAGTGGTTCGCATCGCTCATTATGTTCTCGCGTCTTGACAAATTGCAAAAGCTTTCGACAAACAAGCTGAATTAGTTTTGGAGGAAGTGCGAAATAATCGAGTAATTCCCGTGCTGATTTAATTTCGGGAAAAGCGATGAAAAGTCCATTTCTTTCGCCGATCGTCGGACCTTCTCGCGACGAACTGCCGGGCGGCAGCTCACCAGTATTATTTTATTAATTAATTTATTAACGAGTTAATGAATCGCACCGGGACGACTGCGCGACTTGCGTCGCGAAGCCCGTCGAACGCGAGGGAGAGAAGCTTCTCGTCCGAGGCAGAAGCGAAATTTCTGATTATTAGCTAATTAGCGCGATTCCGTAAATTAGACTAAGGCAGCTCTCTCATCGTTCCTCAGGAAGAGTGTACATTCGAGTAAAATAATATTAATCGCGAGAGAGCATGACTGGCTAGAGCGCGAGAGCGAAGGCGGGAGAGAATGAAGGTGTTACGGTGTGTACTTATTACAATGAGAGTCACGCACGATCAAAAAGAGAAAAGAGGAGACAACTGCATACAATCAAAGTGCGCGCATGACACGATCGAAGTGTCGGGCGACTCGAGGATCGAGCGAGGATCGGAGGAAATGCGAGGAAAAAGAGAGAGAGAGAGAAAGAGAGAGAATCAGAATCAGAGAGAGAGAGAGAGAGAGAGAGAGAGAAAGAGAGAGAGAGAATCGAAAGGCGGATCGAGCTATACACGCTTCTGTATTTTATTGCGTCCACGTTAATCGAATGTTTCGCGAATGTTGTTTTATCTTTTTCTTTTTCTTTCCTTGTGTATAGCTTGTATGATACGTACGGCGGAGGTCTAAGTTATTCTTGTTCTTATTTTGTTTTTTAAACGGGGAGACTCGGAAGCGAGAGCCGAGTCGGGGATCCTCGCGTTACGAGGATCAACGCGATTTGATCGTTGCATATCGAGGGTAGCGGGCGAACGAGCGAAGTTCGCGAAACGAATCACGCGTGATCCGCAGCGTGCGCAAATGCGTTGATAATAGGATAACAGGCGGATGCGTTCGTGAACTATTTCTCACCTGACGCTTGATTCGCGTACTCGCGAAATGCTCGACGTCTCGAATTCAACTCTCCGAGACGTAAAATTCAAGACCAATTGACGAGCATGGTTTAAGATCAACTGACAAGTAAATCCTTCTAACTTCTCTCATAGAAAATTTTACCTGACTATGCAAATCGCTGCGCCTCAGTTTACATTCGACGTAGATTTGTGTACGAATTGCGGAATCAGGCACGAGTCGTTTGGCGTACGCGCCCCAAGTATTTGATTTGTAAAATCGTCGTCCTTCGTTCGCCGTCGCGATACCTTTATTGTTGCTCCGTACCGTGCGCGCGAGACTAGCGAGCTCTCCAGCTCCGAAACGCGAGCGAGGAAGAAAGGGAGAGGATCAAAGGGAAGGAGAAGACGAGAGGGGAAATAAAGAGAAGGGAATGCACGTACGCGAAA
>NW_011967233.1:2000357-2012362 GCF_000949405.1 Vollenhovia emeryi | reverse complement strand
GTTGCTCCGTACCGTGCGCGCGAGACTAGCGAGCTCTCCAGCTCCGAAACGCGAGCGAGGAAGAAAAGGGAGAGGATCCAAAGGGAAGGAGAAGACGAGAGGGGAAATAAAGAGAAGGGAATGCACGTACGCGAAAGTTAGAAATAGAGAACGGTTTCCTTACCCTTCGGACGCGTGTACGAAGTCGCGAGATTATTATTATTTATTGTTGCGTTCCACGCGGGGACGTTCGCGTCCTCGCGGCAGCCCTCCCCTCCCCCCCACCCCTCTCCCCGTTTTGGCACCGCCGTTTCTTGGCGGCGGTTTTAGCGCTGTAGGCAGAAAACAGAGGACACAATAACATAGGCACTAGAGTACCTCGAGTGGAGGTAACAAGTAGCATCTCTTTGAAAGTTAGCTCGCACGGGCGTTCCGCCCTTTCGTCGCCCTATCGGGACGCTCAGGGGAGACCGGCGATCTACCGAAGCCTTCCGGATTTCTTTTCGTGAATGCTCTCTCATGCCGAGGCACTCTCCAATCTTGGAAAATAACAATACAAATTGTATTTTGCGCTAAATATACATATATATATATATATATATACAGAGTCCCCTAGTCTCACTAGATTTCCATTTAAATGGCGCATAACTGTTAAGGGCATGTCAAAGCGTGATCCGATTCTTATCTTGCGGCGATACGCCGAGCGCGATCTCTACGTTACACGAGTGAATTGGTGAATTCAGTTACGACTTATTCGACGCTCGGACGGCGAATTCGGATGTAGCGTAATCCGAGGTGAAATTTATTCGAGCGACCGGAAGCGACCGCGTCGAGAGCGCGCCCGTTTTCCATCCGCATCCCGACGTGGATTAAATCCCCGCCGTAGTCCGATTTAACTTGGCCAACAATTCAGCTCGAATTACTAGTCGTGGGTTAAACGCGAGCGACCTGGTCAGCGCGCGGCCCCGCACGGTCAAGTTCGGTCGAAACTACGGTAATCTAATCGGCGTGTCCGCGCGGGTGTTCGGTATCGATAGCGCTGAGCGTCCCGAGTTTCACCCCGATGAATCGAGGGCCCGGGGGAAGATCCTCAAGGGCGAAAGATCGCCGCCCTCGGGCTCGGCGACGAAGAGGCGGAGCACCAGCTCGCAGAACAGGGTAACTAGCTCTAACACCTATCTCTTACGTCAGCTAAGGAATGAAGAAAGCTCTGTCACACTCGTTCACGTCACGGTATCACACCGTCGCGGCCTGGTACTTCTCTCGATCAGAGAGGGTGTCGCGGCCGGGGCGGGCAATCTCGAGACACTATCACACACCTTCGTACTAATAAACGATTTACTATTCGATTTCATTGCGACGTCTGATCATTACTCTCACCCGATCATCACCGCCGGCCCACTCTGGCGACGAGTTCACGTCCCGACGAACGTTTCATCGATTTCCAATTCGTTCCAACTGCCCTCAAACAAATTTTTTTTATATATGTTAAATAAAACTCCCCGTTTTATTTATATAAAAACTGCGATAAATATATTCCTGTCGCGACTTTTTCATATTGATCTAAAAATATACCATTCGATCGTCATCAATTCGTCGTACACTCGTCGTCAATGCTTTGTGCTAGTTTCGAAAAATGGAGACCAATTGTATTAAATATTTTCTTTTTTATCTCGGCTGCCGCTAGGACTGCCTGTGTACTATTTCGTGTTTTGCGAAAACTTTTTTAAGGAAAAGTATGAATTATAACTGTAATAGCAAGTACAGTGAGGGTTTTAATTATGCAAATTTTGTTGCACGTCACGGATTCATTAAATGTTGCGTGTTATGTATAGACATTCCGTAGATCATCTTTCCGTGATATTTTATATGCAAGCTTCTTAAAACAATCTAAATATTGTATATTTAAATTATTATTAATAAAGTGTATATTTCTCATCATCATGGCGAGGCTCGTCAAACGGACTCATAAATCGTCGAACGGAATAATAATGCAGGTAAGTTGATAGAAAGCAATACAGATAAAATAGTTAAAGGCAAGAAACGTTTTGACTCACCAATGCCGATCTCACCAACGCGCCACAGTGGCGATCTGTAAAACAAAGATTGTCCCAAATTACAGCAGTGCTCGAAGAAATTAATATATTTTTAAAAATAACCACCGGATTTCGCTCCTTAAACGGATATTCGACGAAACATTTCGCAATAGTCTTTCAGAAATATTTAACTTTATATCCAAACGTTTTGTAAGAGGGGGAGGGGGAGTCTGATAGAGATAAAAATTTGATTTCCCATTTTAAGTGAATAATTTTAAGTGATTTAATCTCGCAAAACCCGAATGATGAATAAATCTATACTGAACGTATTTTTTTTTTCAGGGTAATTTTAATTATACGTGTAATAATACGACGTAAAATGGCGCGCTAATTTCGCCGGAATAAACGAGCAATGGGTCTCGCGGCCACAAATGACCCCGAGGGGGAAACCGCTGACCGAAATCTTGTACACCAATGCCCACTAATGCCCAGTGGGCATTGCTGTATCTTATTTTATCTTTATAATGCCCCAGTAAGGCCTAATGCCCAAAAAAATGCCTAGTAATGCCCATATACCCAAGGAAATGCCAATTTGATGTCATATTGGCCAAATTTATGCCAAATTTTGGACAATATGGCATCAAATTGACCAAAATTTGACATAAATTTGGTCAATACGACATCACATTGACATCATCCTGACTTTTTCTTCTCCTTGGGTAGCAATGCCGCAAATCTGTACACCACAATGCCCTCGGCGTTTCCCCCCCCCCCCCCGCTTACTTTAACAGGTTACAAATTAATTGCTCACTTCGCGGTCATTTTGACGTCGAAATGACGACAAGTGACGTCAGTTTGCTACCTGGAATTCCTCCGCGGCCGATTTTCCGGTAGAATCTCGTTGATAGCCCTCGGATCGAATTACGGGCTTCGAGTCCGCCAAAATTCGCCGTAGCGTTCACCCGCTTTTGCGTGCCTACGCGCCTACACGCGCGCGTACTTCTACTACGAGGATCGCGCGGCACTTCCCCGCGGCACCTCCGACTTGAATCAGACCCGATACGTACCCGATTGCTTCGCGATGGAGAAATAACTCGCGAAAGGTCGCGATCCCGCGACTTGCAAGCGCAACGTTGCGAATCCAAGATGGCGGGGAGCGTTCGTAAACCGCGCGGCTAACTTCACGCGCCGGCGACGCCGCAGCTGCACTTTCGTGCACCTTCCGTACACTTGAGCTGTAGAACAATTCGCCCCGACAAAGAACAATAAGCGCGAATCCCCCCCCCCCCCCCGCGGTATTCGTAGCGCGTAGGTTACAATTGTAAAATTGTCGCCCTCGTCAAACGAATGTACAACCGATTTGTACGCGAGTCCCCCGGTATTTATCGAATCGACGTGTTACCGCGCGTAACTCGCGCACCGAGCCCGCTATTATATATCCAATTTAATTACACGACTGCGAGGGGCGCGAGCGCCCTTAAATCGCGGTGGTTACATCGCGCGTGCGGGCGTCACTCGCGTGCAAATATGAAATCCGGTTGTTTGATCGGTCAATAAAGCGCATCGCGCTGGCTTGGATATCGTGTTTTTCTTCCCCTTCCCATCCGTCCCTCTGCCGCACGATCCATCGCTAATAATTAAACGCGGTGGCGAGGAGAACATTGTTGTAATCCTCTCATTACACCCACAAGGACTGTCATCACTGCCGCTCGTGGCCATTTATTTGAGAGACAAATCTATTATGAGACAGAGAGAGAGAGAGAGTGTCGAGTTTTCGAAGGGTGCGAAATAGAGACAACAATTAATATTTTGATAACATTCATGAGCCGGCGCCTGCCTGAATTCACGCACACAGCCGTGCCCTTTGCGAGCGGCACCGAAGCAAGTCCAATAAATGAGGAAGGGATAAAAGGGCGCGAAAACTTCGGTTTTAGATTTTACAAATTAAGGTTGCTCCGAATGACAATGCTCGTTGCAGCTGGCTCTTCTCGCGTTTCGGTTCAACAAACTTGAGGCTGCAAACGTTAACCGGACTACAAACAAAAGTTCTGGTCGCATATCGAGAGAAGAAGCGAAAAGGAGAAACGTACAGGCGAATGGCGCGTATTTTCTCTGTTTTCAAACTCGGTCGAGCGTAGCAGGGAAAGAACAAGAACGATCTATGGGATCTTTCTTTCAACGATTCTGTGAATAGCACTTTGTGCAATTAACGCGTCTGCAAGAATCATTTTATCACACACTCGTCGATTTTTGGTTGAGCCAACCTTTTACCATAGGAGACGAATTACCGACCGCAACTGGTAAAGCTGGAAAAAATCTCGTTATATGCGTCTCAATCATGTAATATCTACTTATATTTCTCGAGATACAATTATGTTATTACAGGATTGAGACACATATGTATAACGAAATCTTTTCCATTTTTGTTCAGGTTTGGCTACAGTGGCGGTCGGTAATTCATCTCATGGTAAAAGATTATATGTAAAAGCGCATCGGACGCTATTAAAAAGATTCATTTTCTTACAAAATTTATCCTGAAAATTGCGTACAAGATTATATTAACTGAGCAATTAAACAGACAAGGAAGATAACTTCCCTAGTAGCACAGTGCATTGGATAAACATTGGCCCAATATTTGGTTATATTGGGCCAATGTTTAACCAATAATGTTTGCTCAATGCACTGTGCTACTAGGGTTACTTTCCAAGAACTATCCCTTTTTGGAGTCTTAGGGCCTGAGCAGAACGGCTGTTGAGACAATGGCCACGTTCAGCAAGCACAACTGTTGAGTGAGCGCTCAATGATTTCTTAATATGATTGGTTGGATCTAAAAGTATTAACCAATCATACTGAGCGCTCACTCAACAATTGTGTCTGCTGAACGCGGCCTATGTTTTATGTTTCAAGCCTTTGTCTTGAAGTAACGCACAATAACTGTCGTATGCTTAAGTGTACATACAAGACAGCCATTCTACTCAGGCCCTACTTCAAATAGTCTTCATTAATGTCGATGAAATAGAGCTCATCTAATTTGTTCAACTAAAAGCGTTCAACCTTTCTCTTTCAGGAAGATTTAGACCCGCGCGGGTCAGCAGGCTCGACCAATTCGGACAGCTTCCATTGACCACATGGGCACGTTCCGTCCAAGCGGGGAGATCGGGGAGATCGCCATCAAGATCCCTTCGGATGCGCGCGCATCCGGCGTTCTATGCCATTTTAAAGCCGTCGACGATTCCTCGGCGGAGCGTCAAGCGCATGCGAGGACCACGCTGGCTGAAACCTGAAGCGAGAGCCCGCTCCAACGTCGTTCGCAGTTCTGCTCAGCTTTAGAAAGTTGTTTTTACCACCGAACAAACGCGTCCTGCATGCAACGTGCGCGCCGAGCGAATCGCTGCTCGACGAGTCCTCGTTGGAGACATACGGGACACGTGGTTGCCGTCTTCTTCGTCGGCCCATGGAGCCCGGCGACTCGATGACGCCGGAAATGGAGGCATCCGGCGAGGACATCATGCTGATGGAGACCGTCAAGAGTATGGTGACGCGCGAGAGGCCCAACGAGTCGGAGGGAACCGACGAGGACCTGTTCCTCATCTCGCAGGACCAGATAGTGCAGTATCCCGGGGAGACGGTGGCTCCGTCGCGGATCGCGATCGAGTGGATGCACCTCTGCAGGATATGCGCCAACGCGAGCGACCGCATGGTGCCCATCTTCGAGGGTGACGGGGTGGCGCATGACTTGTCCAGCAAAATACTCAAGTACTTGCCGATACACGTGTGTAAACTGTAAACGCCGTAGTCACAATATGCCCTCGGTGAACGGCGCCGTTGATCATCCGCTGATTGCTCTCTTCGCAGGTCTCCGGGAGCGACACCCTGCCGTTGCAGCTCTGCGAGAATTGCGCCAACATCCTGATAGCCTGGCACGCGTTGAGCGAGGGGTGTCTGAGCGCGCAGAGAAAGCTGCTGGAGCTGCAGGAGACGCAACTGCGAGATAAGCAGCAGGTGAGATTGAGGGATCTCTGTTTAACACGGCGAGGCTAACTGGCGAGCCAGCTGTGTTCCTATTGCACTCTGAGATTTTCGAGTAACACGAGATAGCGCGTATAAGATGGAGCGAGGGCAAAGGGCAACTTATATTGCCCTTTGCCCGTTCAGAGTTTGAATATGTATTTCTTTCTTTGTGCTTTGACTGAACTCTTCGCCGTCGTATTGTACTTCCTCAGATTTCTTTAATCTACCGATCTTGATTAATTTTATATCCTACACGGAGAGAATTTTCTCCTAAAATTTCTCCTGCAAATCATGTAACCGCGGGACAACATGGCATTGTGAACAACTTTCATAAAGCTCTCTGTTAGGAGATTCGTGTATGATTTGTACGTGAGCATGGGCTTGCGCGCCTCTTTCGGGCGTTTTCTTTTGTCTTCCGCGAGCTGTGTATCAACGCACGCTAGCAGGACACTCTCACGGTGACTCTCGTCGTACCAGGATCAGTATTCTTAAAAACGAAAAATGAAGTGAGTACGTTCTACTACAACACAGCGTAGTTTCTTACCCACGTACACAACACTCTCATAAAATTGTTTGAAACCGCGTTGTCCCACGATTACAATATTTTCAGGATAAATTTTAAGGGAACATTCGCTCCGTGTAGAAGACGTGTTTCCGCCTGGACGCGCTTTGTCCTGTTTCACTCTCCTCTCACTTTCTAAGAGTCAGTCAGTGGACTATCACTGAAAACAGTGAATATTCACTGATTCACAGTTGCGAGTATAACACTGAATTATTCAGCGCTATACTTTATAACTGTTTCGTTCTCCTCTCACTTTCTAAAAGTCTGTCAGTAGATTATCACTGAAAACAGTGAATATTCACTGATTCACAGCTATGAGTAGAGCACCGAATTATTCAGTGTTATACTCTTAACTTTCCGGTGATGATGCACCGATTGACTTCTAGAGAGCACATTTAAGACCCTTTTTTTACAATCCCTCGCTTCCTTACTCATCTTTCTCGCGACTACAATATTCTAATTATAATATTCTTCGTATTTCGCAGTACTACAATCCTACTTCCTTGGATAATTTAGAAGTCACCACGCCGATGCTTACAATAGCCAGCACGACCATTGCGTCTAATATCACAAACTTATCGGTAAGTGCCTATGATGAAATTGTGAAACGTAATCCTTTTTATACGTTAAAAAATTCAATTACAACGTCTTGTTGCAGCCGAATCAGCAGGACAGTGACAAAAACGAAGTTCACGATACCGTAAAGAATAATAAGTCCGACAGGTAATGATCTCATTTTTTCGTAATTTATCAACTGTACAAAAAGCACGAAGTTCTCTCTTCCCTCTCTTTCCTTCCCCCCCCCCTCTCTCTCTCTCTCTCTCCCCCTCTCGCTACTTGTTCCCCGTTTATGTGATTCGTTTGCTCATGATCGCTATATTTCTAGCACGTAGATAATAGATTATTAGAATGTAACGTAAATAAAATGCCACGTAAGTTTGTTAAGCATATTTCCCGTATATGTCACGAAAAGCTGGAGACTGTTCGACGTCGAATACACACGTACGATCGTGACACTCTCTCGCTGGCCCATTTTTTAAAAGAGAAAAAAAAAGAAAGAAAATAAAGAACGATTTGCTGGCGATGGGTACGTCGAGAAAATTTTTGCGACAGCTTAACGAAAGAGCAAAGCATAGAAAGAGAATGACAGTGCGCTGGAACAGCTGCGGGGTGGCTTTAACGATTACCTAGAAAAACCGAGCGGCTGTGATAGAACCGGCTCGAAAAATCGCAAAATCGTCCGCTGCGTCGTGCACGCGCAACCGCAAAAATCTGGAGTCAAGTTTCGGCTATTTTGCAGGTCGTGCGGCGTCCGGACACCGCGTAGAGTGTCCCCGGACACGCCGAAAGCATTTTGGAAGCCGTACAGGAAACGACGCCAGTCGGGAATGCGCAGCCTGACAAAGCCGAGCGCGACGGCCGAGGACTCCGACTCGGTCTGGATCGGCGTCATGGACACGGCGCACGACCAACCATCCTCCGTGCAGCTGGAGAGTAACGATCGGTTGCCCGTCGAAGTGAAGGAAGAGTACGTCGCGAGGCAGGGCTTTGCGAAAAGTTCCGATCGCGGCGAGGACAGCGACGAGCCTCGGACGATCGCTGTCGCGCACCGAGAGAAGAAATGCGCGAGAACTCGAAATTCGAGCGACGATTCGATGTACCTGGGAATGCTCGACGACGAGAAAGACGATAAAGATCTGTGCGACGTCCTTGAGAACGCGTCGCACCGAGAGGAGTCGTTCCGGTGCGCCGAGTGCGGCAGGTGTTTCAAGCTGAAGGACTCGTACCTGCGACACATGAGGATCCACAAGGACGAGCGACCGTTCACCTGCCATGTGTGCGGCAAGCAGTTCCGCGACTCCGGCGGGCTGACCAGGCATCTCAAGGACGTGCACGCGAAGCTGAAGAACTTCACATGCGACCTGTGCGGCAGGTCGTTCGCGTCCAAGGCGACGCGGGAGGACCACCGGCGCATCCACACCGGCGAACGACCGTACGTTTGCGACTCGTGCGGAAAGACCTTCAAGTCCAAGGCGTCCCTGTACATCCACAGCAAGCTACACACCAACGTGTTCCCGCACACGTGCTCGCACTGCAACAAGCGGTTCCGCCGACGGCAGGAGGTGCTAGCGCACGTGACCACGCACACCGGCGAGAAGAATTACGGGTGCGACGTGTGCGAGAAGAAGTTCCGGATCAAATCCGAGCTTACGCGGCACAAGCTCATCCATTCGGAGCACAAACCGTTCGTCTGCGTCAAGTGCAATCTCGCTTTCCGGCAGAAACGCTACCTGAACAATCACGTTAAGAACCGGCACAAGGAATTTCCTCAAGTGTCCTAACGATAAGTGGGACCACGATAGAGATTTATGCTGAACGCGCAACACCACCCTCCTCCTCTCTGTCTCTCTCCTTCTCCGCGTAGACGCGGTCCTTCGTCATCGCGCCAGCGACGAGACCCGATTCAAACCCGCCGCCTTTGTTGTTTTTCCAGGTGCGAGCCAGCAGAGGAGAGATCTCTCGCGACATACCGTTCCTCGTGTAGCGCTGCACCGTGGGCGCGTAAAGCCGCGATAAAGTACGAAAGCAATCCGAGAAGCGTGACGCTGATTGCGGAGAAGGCTAGAGAAATTCCCAAAAGAGAGACACGCGACTCGTCGGATAACTGCAACGCAATAAAGTACAACCCAAGGACAGACTCGAACGCCTCGAGATATCGGGGAGAAAATAAACCGACGATTCTACAGTCAACGAGTGAATCCATAGATAAGAGCTATACTTGTGATAACTGCCAACGCGTTTTCAAAAGAAAGCACCATCTAATACGCCACGTGACGGGTTGCAACCATCATGATTCGGCCAGCGGAGAAGATTCATCGAGGACGCGCGCCAAAGCTACAGAGAAGAGAAAGAAGACAGACGACAGTATAATAAGAGGAAAGGACCAACTAGTGGGAAACGTTAAGAGCACAAGCGACGACGAAGAGCCCCGGCTGTCATCGGTCAAATCGTCGGAGAAACGATCCAGAGTTTATCCGTGCGGCCATTGCGAGTACACCGCGGGCAAGAGGAAACTGTTGAAAGCCCATCTGGCGGAGACGCATCCCGAGGTCGTGCAGAGGAGCCGGAAGTCCTTCGTGGCCACGGAGACGGTGCTGCGCGCGCGAATGGAGCACGACGGTAAGGTGTACTACCACTGCAACGAGTGCGGCAAGAACCTGAACTCGCCGTACACCTTCTACTGGCACCTGCGCATCCACACGGGCGAGCGGCTGTTCACCTGCCACCTGTGCGGCAAGCGATTTCGCGTGAACCAGGGCCTGGCGCGGCACCTGAAGGAGACCCACGCCGGCATCAAGAACGTGCCGTGCGACCTGTGCGGCCGCATGTTCTCGACGCGGCGCAACGTCGAGGACCACAGGCGCATCCACACGGGCGAGCGACCGTACGTCTGCAACATCTGCGGCAAGACGTTCAAGCAGAAAGCCTCCCTGTTCGTGCACAATCGCACGCACACGGACGTGTTTCCGTTCAAGTGCAGCCACTGCGGCCAGACCTTCCGCACGCGACCACCGCTGATGCTGCACATCACCAAGCACACCGGCGAGAAGCCGCACGCGTGCGACGTGTGCGGTCGCCGCTTCCGCATCAAGTACGAGCTCAAGCGGCACCGGCTGATCCACTCCGACGAGAAACCCTGGCGCTGCACCGATTGCAGCCTCTCCTTCCGCCAGAAGCGATACTTAGTTAATCATAGGAAGCTCAACCACGAGTCGCCACGCAGTTCGGTCGTTCCCCAAGTAACGGGATGACTCTCTTTTCAGATGCACGCGTCGAGTGTCGAAAGACGAGTCGGAGAGACAAGCACGAGTCAGCTCGCCGAGGAACGAGCGGTCCGACGTGGAAGAAAGCATTAATGTCGGGAGAGCTCGTTCGACGGTATCCAGCGAGAAGGGTCTCTCGACGCATCTTGGCGATTTCGATGAAAGATCGGCAAGAGACAACTCGGCGGATTCTCACCCGAACAACTCGGGGCAGGAGCAGAAGTCCCGAGAGAAATGCACGATAAACTCTGAAGGATGTGCGGAACGATCGGAACATGCCGAGTTAACTCGCTTAAAGGCGACGGAGAATAACGGATGTGCCTCTCACAAGTGCGAAGAGTGCGGGAAGGTTCTTTCCACGTCGTACAATCTGCTGATTCACCGCAACATTCACGCCGGCGTGCGACCCTACGTCTGTTCCACTTGCGACAAGAGCTTCCGATCGGCGTCCGGTCTGAACAGGCACGTGCGACTCGTCCACGACGGCATTAAGAATTTCGCCTGCGACGTTTGCGGCCGTCATCTCGCCTCGCGGGCGTCGAGGGACGAGCACAGGCGTACCCACTCCGGCGAGAGGCCCCACGTGTGCGAGACCTGCGGCAAGTCCTTCAAGCAGAAGGCGTCCCTGCACGTGCACCGACTCTACCATTCGCAGGTCCTGCCGCACCGTTGCGCGCTGTGCGGCCGCGGTTTCAGGAGGAGGCAGGAATTGGAGAAACACGCGTCCTGGCACTCCGACCGAAAGCCGTACACCTGCGACGTCTGCGACGAACGTTTCCGCAGCAAGGGCTGCGTCGCCCGTCATCGACACACTCATACCGAACAGCGCTCGCACATTTGCGCGATTTGCGGCGCCGGATTCGCCCAGGAGCGATATCTGAAGAGACACTGTGGCAATTTACACTCGGCTGCATGCACTTAAACACGGGATTTGTTTGTCTCTGGACGTGCCCGGACGAGGGGGTCATGGATCACGTTTGCCGATCGTTTAACTCGATGTCGTTCAATTAGTACGTCGATCGCATGCAAGATTATACAACGAATCATTACGATCTGACGCACAAATCCATGTACGAGTCCTCGACTTCATGAAGAATCGCAAACGTTCGATCGAATTAAATTATAAATGCAGAAGGTACTTAAAAAGTGATGTAAAATTTTCGTAAAACGCATAAAGAGATAATGCTACGAATAGTTTCTGAAGATTTTTCTAAAGAATTAAATAAAAAACAAAATAAGACGATTTGTTTCAAAATTTTATAGAAAAATCGTTAGCCGATTTATTTCTACTTTCTGTATCTGCATCGAATCGAAGAGAATCTCATGCATTAAGGAAATTAACAGAAATTCATTAATCTGCCTTTGTAATTAAAGCAATTAAAATTTTTTAAATAAAATTATAGTATTATAGAAACCAAAAAGAAACAGAGATAAGTAAGAGTTTTTATAATTAAATGTCACAAATTATCTTGCAATTATTAAAGAAAACGAAAGTGCATTGTGTTAAATTTTAAAGAGATTGCAAATATTTTATTGCACGCATATTGTTTACGGACGAAATTTTCTCGCAAATTCTACGATCTTATATTGTAA
>NW_011967233.1:1990479-1997894 GCF_000949405.1 Vollenhovia emeryi | reverse complement strand
TACATAACTGACTAAAAACTGACTAAAAAAACTATTCATTAAAGTATTCAATTTTTAAATTTCCTGTGCATGATGTACAATGTATAGGAAATATATAATGTATTGTAATAACGGAAAAATGAACGAATGCCTAATAAGTTAATAACATATGGTTACTTTTTATCTTTACAGAGTGAAGAATGAGATCGTCATCCTTGATCGGATAATCGCCCACACTTATTTCCGACAGATGTATAAAGTCGCAGAGCACAGGAATAAAGTTAATCCAATTCAAACTAAAACATCCAATGTAACCGATGGAAACTCGGGCAGTATTTCTTCTCCCGCAGATAATATAGATAACAATAAACTAACCGAACATTTGTCTCCCACAAGTACATCTTCCAATATATCAAATAAATTGACAAATGACAAAAAGAAGAAAAGTTTAGACGACAAAGACTCTAATCCTGCTAGTCAAACACGAGCAAGTTGCATGAAAAGGACGAAAGCTACGCGATGTATACAGCAAGAACACGCGGCGGCAGGGATCGAGTCGAATGAACATCTAGAGAAGAACGTCGAACAGTTCGAGGCCAAGAAGACCGTATGCACCAGCCCGCCGATGGTCTGCAAATTTTGTAACAAGAAGTTTCGTTCGCGGAAAAGCTACTGGGCCCACATACGCACGCACTCGGGCGAGAAATCATACACGTGCCACATTTGCGGAAAGCAATTCGTTCAGGGCGGTAGTCTATATTATCATCTGAAACACGTACACGACGGCGTAAAGAATCACACCTGCGATATATGCGGCCGCAGCTTCGCCATGAAAACCGCCATGGAGGACCATCGACGTATCCATACCGGTGAACGCCCATACGTGTGCCACACTTGTGGCAAGACGTTCAAGACCAAGGCATCGCTCTACATACACAGCAAGATCCATACGGACGAGTTTCCGTACAAGTGTACCTATTGCGCCAAAAGGTTCCGCTGGAGGCAGCAGATGCTGAGTCACCTGACAGTGCACACGGGTGAGAAAAATCACACGTGCGACGTATGCGGCAAGGGTTTCGGTGTGAAGAACGACCTGACCAGGCACAAACGTGTCCATTCTGAAGAAAAGCCGTACACGTGTCAGCAATGCGGTATCAGTTTCGGCCAGAAGCGTTATCTCAAAAGTCACGAACGCTTAAAGTTAGGGACGTGTAGATTCTCGCAAAATTCAAATCGAATTGAGTCCGATTAGTCTTGTCCAATTTGAGTTCAAATTGACAAAAAATAATAAAAATGTTCCTGATATAAAAACTTTATGATACCAAGTACTCGCGCAAATGTATTTGAGATATAGAATAGTTGGTTACTGATGTTATAATACAATCGGAAAGATAATAATTTTAAATTGAAAAATATGAAATGGAATCATATTACAAAGTAGAGCCAACTGAATAGAATCTTCTTTATATGAAGCTATGTTTTGAAAAACTAAATATTCCGTTTTAAATTTACTCCAAATAATAATATACCAATAATAGTTAATTATATAAATTATTAATATTTATATTAATGATTTATATATTATTCAGACATAAATTATAATTGTAAATTATAAATTACAATTATTCATCGAATAATGATTATTATTTATTTGAAGTATTAATAATTATACCAAATAATCTCTTTAATATTTTCTTTTTCTATTTATATCTTTAAATAATGGAGAAGATAAGTATAATCGTGGCATGTTTGTTTAAATAGGTTTCTTGTAATATTATTTCTAAGCATCCATTAGTAGTTTAATGCAATGAAAAATTTTATAGATATTCAGAAATTTCACAGATAATATCAATAAGTTGAAAATATATTGTTATCGTAAATAAACGCGAGATTTATAGATATGTGACAACCGTATTGTATTAGTTCCTGCAATGTATGTGAAATGTTATATATAAACTGATGCTAAGTTTTACATACAATAATTTTTGGTATTGTATAGTATTATATAATTCTAAAATACATAAATTCCATGACTTGTGATATTTTAAAATAGATCTTTCTTCGTGATTACTATTAGATAAGTCATAATAAATAAGTGTATGTATTTCATATAAAATAAAAAAATATTTCTACAATTAAAACTTTGTAAATAAAAGGTGATTGAAGAAGAACAGCAAATTATAATTAATATTAATTAAGAACCAATGAATTTCACTAATTTTTTTACGATGCCCTCATACGTCCCCCTTCTTCAAAAAATATTTTTAAAAAGTTATATTTTATTTAGAGGCTTTAAATTACAGAAGCATTTCTTTGTAACTCGAAAGAAATTGGTGATAAACCTTCAATAAAATAATATTTGTCACAAGAGTGAAAAATGCATAGACGTGCTGTAATGCAGCGAGATGTAACCACAAACAATGTTAGACCGCCTGAAATTCAAACACGATGGACCTAAATTCAGAATATCGTGTAGAAAAACATGCCACTCTTTGCGTGAAATACGATTAAAGAGGACGGAGTTAATAGGCAAGCTCAGTCAAAAAATTAATTCAGCTACTCGTAATAATAACGTTTCCTTCATGCCTGCATCGACTTTTTATACAACAATATTTTGTACAAATGATTAATGGAAAGTGTAAAATATTATCGTAATAAATAAGTGTGTGCGAGATTAATTTCATGTTGAAAATTTTCATTAGGTATTGTTTCACCTACAGAATATACAAATTCTACAAATGTTTAATTGTAAGTTTAATTGCAAATTGATAATGAACGTTTAATATGTTTGTTAAGACTAGCATTGACGTGCACGATAAATTAATATGTTATTTTGAGAACCTGTAAGTGTAATATTATTGTTTCACCTACAGAATATACAAATTCTACAAATGATACAGTTGAAATATTACGCGTAATATAACGAAAACTATCGCCAAAAGAAACTTTGCCATCGCGTGATTCTATTGTTAAGAAGAATGTCTGTACCGTAACTTTTGGACATGCGTTGTACTTATTATATATTATATATAATTTAGTTTTATATAGATAATATTATTATAATAATCATTTTTAACAATCGCAATGTGTTTGTTCAGAATCAATATAATGAATACATTACTAACACGCGTAAAAAATCCGTATATTTCGAAAGTCTGCACAGAAGACGCTATAGTTGGAACAACCTTGCACGCGCACGTAATACATCGAAAACTATTTATAAATGAAACACCGCCATCGTATTATTACTCGAAATAAGTTACCCAACTTGCGTCGTCCACGCTTCTGACGTTTGCGTATGCGGTGTCCAGAAAAACGTCTTTTAGTGTTGTGTTGCCTAAGTGGACTCATAACTGAATGGTCTTACTACAAATGAACGCCACAAATCTAGAAATACGAGAAATTTTTTAAGATCGTTAAGAAGTTATAGAGATTTAAGAATCTCTATAACTGTAACTCTGTCTTTTTTCCTCGATGATTCGATCTCGACTTAGCCTCCATTAAAAATTTTTCACCGAAATACTTAAAAAAAAACCTAGCTGTCTATTTCAATCTTCCCTGCCGGAAATAATTCCACAAAATTCTACAAAAAACTATATACTGTGCCAAAATTTAAGAAATTCTACGTAAATTTAAAAAAGTGTCATAAAAATCAACATGAAAATGCTAGAATTGGAACACTTTTGTTAATTTTTGTTATATTCTACAAGTAAGCAGATGTTTCAATTCTTTAAGATTTTCTTGTTTCTCAAATGTTTTAAACTAGCAAAATTTTGTACTGATTTTTACAAAATTGTACACTTTCATGAAATACTATTTGCAATAATTTCTTCATTTAAGAATATTGTAATTTGTGGTACTATTTCGTAGATATTTTTACAAAAAACTAATGTTTCAACGAAGATATAACAATTTCTACAAATTTAAAGTCAATTTTTTGTAGTTATGTGCAGAATTTTTTTCCGCTAGGGTTAATGGCGACTGAGAATTGAATAAATTTCTGAATTTCTCATTAAGTAAAATTGCGAATTCGATCGGGACAAACTCTCGACGTCATATTGTTTTCTTTTCCTTTCACTTCCCTATTTTTCCTCACGCAATAAAACGGAGATGAGAACAGCTCGCGCGCACGCTCTTCACGCGAGAGTAAAATAAACGAGACGTCAAAGGGGCGGACTGTAAGATATATCTTCGGGGTCCCACGCAATTTGGCGACGACGGAGACAGCGGAAAACGGTCAGCTCTATCGTCCTCACGATCAAAACTCGGCGTGCGTGAAGGCAGAAGTGCGGTCCAAGTGGACGTGTCGCGTGCTTGCACGAAATCATCGAAGATTTATCGCTAGTTTGATAAACGTAATGTCACCAGAACGATGTAAATACCGCGTTGGTGTTCGATTCAATTAACGCAAGTGGATTAATTTCGCGACTCGCGTATAATTGAAACTTTTACGCAAATAATACATGAAAACATCTTGCACGTCATACCGCAAGATTTCATTGATTTAATAACATCGGATTTGATAAGCTCTAGATTTAATAACGTTCGCGCAATTAGTGATTTAAGTTTCGTGCACACATTTCTGGATCTAAAAATGCACGAGACGTGAGTTTGGCCGACTTGCACAAGAAAAATCTAGGTCGTGTTTCCAATATTTTGAAGACGTTCAGCATGCGGTTGTGTAAAAAGAAAGATTTAGTAAGCACGACGCGATAAAGGATGATAGGCCGCCAATAATACATTCGAAAATATTTCTACGGACACCCCGCGGAGATGCATCGGGTCCTCAGCTTTCAGATGACCCGCAATATCGACGAGTCCAGCGAATACGTGACGAAGCGACTGTGCTTCTCGTTTCTCTTCTCGGTCGGCTTCCTGTGTCTCCTCTGCGGCTTTCTGCTGGGTCGCTTCGCCGTTGAGAGATCGCTGGAGACCCAGGCGCAGAAAGCGCGCGGCGAACTGGCCGGAAATGGTCTCCGGAACACGGAGTACCTTCAGCAACTGGCGCTCCTGGAATTGAATAGGCCGCCGCTCGACTACGATCGCACGACGTACGTTGCCTTAGTATCTTATTCACTCACATTTATATGCGATCAAAATATACCGTAATTAGATTAGTCTTTACGAAAATTCCCATCAGAAAGTTACCGAATTGAATTCTTTGATATAAATTGATAAGTGACATCGTTTATTTTCAATTAGAAATCGGCAGACGTTGGATGACAATCTGCGACGCATTAGTGGGCACTTTTCCAACTTGTCGTTCGTTCACAAGGTGTTCACGCATGCATCGTGCATTCGCGCGACTGTCCGCGGTTCACGAGAACCAGGTGAGTCTCTGAGTCGATTGATACTTTAGTTAGATTTGCTCGCATGAAGTAAAGAGATTTATTGATCCTTAAACAGATTTTGTTGTCTTTTTCCTTGCTTTTCTATTTAATACAGTCTCAAAGCATTTTGCACCATCCGCGATTCTGATTACATGCGATTCACGTGGAATAATCTTTAAAGTGTCTCAAAACTTTTATTTTTCCTTTTCTTTCCTCTTCTTCCATCCCAGGATTTCGTCCGTTCATTCTGGCGAATTGTTTCAGATAGATATATTATCTTATCCGTTAACGAGGACGGTATCGCCGTAGCTCTGGAATTGGCGCGAGTCCTTAACAGAATTTCTTCTCAGCATGATTGGCGGCCACGACGAAGTCTGGTATTCTGCGTGTCCCTTGTGTCCTCGGACGTTTGTCCGCAGGCTCTACCTGCATTCATGTGGCGAAAGGTCGTGGCTTACGTCAGAGTGCACGGTCGTTTCCAGCGAGGTTTGCTCGAATTTTTTTTTTATTCCCGTATTACGACATTCTATAGAGAACCATCTGATTTCAGCCAACAATCACGCGGCTTTGTTCGGCTCGGACGTCATGCGATTCGTAGCCGTCGAAGCCATCAAGACAATCCCCGGCGACAGTAACTGGACATACCTCGAGCACGAAATATTTGGTCCCCGCCTTCCTCTCGATATTCCGCAAGTGATATTTTCGTTCGTAAGTAGCCTTGTTTCACGCAAAGGTTTCGCACTTTCGGACAACTTGATCAGTGTAAATCGTATTCGTCTTCAATTTGATAAAGCACACTGCTACACGCTGAATTAAATTCTAAATTAAGATTTAAAACACTTCATTACCGAAGCATTCATTTTCAACTTGATAGAAAACATCGCTGCGCTGAATTAGATTCTAAATTAGGATTTTTAATATTTTTAATATAAATTTAAAATATTTTTGATTATTAAAGTGTCTGATGTCGAGACTTCTAAACATTCGATTAAAGCTCTATCTGCGTCTGGTTGATAATGTTAGTCCGAAAAAAATTCACCTGTGCTTTATGTCTTTTCTTCATATAGAATGATAATAATCTTGCATACAGTCATCACAATCAAAATTCCCGACTGCACGACGTAACTCTGGCACAGATGATTAGCCAAACTGTATGGCGACTGTCCGAGAGTACAGTTATTCAATGGGAGCCAAGGTATTTTAATGAAACCGTCAACAGGTTATTGAATTCGATCGACGCCAGCAGATTTCAAGACGCGAAGGGTACCTTACGTTTTCTACGATTTCATTAATTTCCGCTTTCGGGCGCTTTAAATGTATTAAAGAGCCTGAATTAATTGTTACTTTTTTGCGCTTTCAGAGAAGTTGACGAGAACGTTCAAAGTGCTGCTCGCAGCCGTGAAGGAGCTGAATGTAGAAATCGACGCGACAGATAATAGCCAGTAAGTACAGTAAACTCAGAATTAATTAGTCGGCTGATTAACTTAATAATGTATAAAACCAATAGTACTATTGCAAATATGCATCGCAAAAATTGCTACAATTAAATTACTTTAATTCTAAAATTGTCATTGCAAGATTGCATGATTATTTATCAGTGCGGTAATATACATTCTAGGATGCTGCGTGTGAGGATATGGAACGATCTGCTTCTGGATCTGGACAAGGCGCTCCTATGCCCTGACGAAATCGATTCGCACTCCAGAACCGATCTAGCGACATTTCGCGAATCTATCGACGAATCTACCATGTTAGCCTATCTCGACCAAATAACAGAATGTTACGAGGATGCTATACAAGTTCTGCAGGAAAGATAAGAATGGATAAGGAGAAGCTCCGATAAAAGACAGGGTGCGAAAGTCTTCAGAATATATATAACGATTATAAATTGTTACAAGGCACACACTTCTTGCTGTGACAATATATATGTGTATTTTTCATTATTTTTTTTAGTCTCTTTTGGTTTCCTACGCAAAGCAATGTAAGTGACAAAACGAGTTAAATTAGGCCAGTATTTATAGTCGGATCTTACATTTAACACCGAAAAATAAAGATACGTTCTTTATTTACTATTTGTCAAATACGAAAACTTAAACGAGTAAAATT
>NW_011967233.1:1959297-1988186 GCF_000949405.1 Vollenhovia emeryi | reverse complement strand
AATTGTACGCGTTTCGACACTGTACTGTGTCTTCTTCAGCATGTTAGAACTCTTAATAATAATAAAGAAAACTAGGTCGCTTGATAACGTGTCGTATCGAAAAATAAATTGCACATATTCGTAAGAACCGTAATATAACGTGAATATAAAATAAAAGGCCAAATTCGCTATGTCAGGTTCGATTTATCACGTGGCTAAGGTGTCGAATTGTTTCTTTCGAGTTCATTCCATGTAAAATGCAGATCTAAATAATAACGGTTAATGTAATTAAACTAATGTATAGAAAAGGACTTTTATATGTGAGTAGTCACATTGTAATAGAATAATTTAAAGACACTAAGAAACCGTCGCGAGCAAGCAATCCACTAGAGAAAAAAATAGTATCGCCGCTGGTTTTACTTCTGTTGAAAGAAGAGGCGAAATTCGGTAGTTTCCCCGATAATTTTCCTTTTATAATATTCAATACATAATTGGAGATATAAGAAATAAAGTTTCAATCAGTTCTAGTCAAATAATATTCTATTATTTGTTTGTAATTTATCACTGGCGAAGAAAATATTAATCATGTATATAAGAAATGCTTTCACGTCACTTCGGGTGATAATAAACATTGCCGTATGTAATAAGCTCCGATATTGCAAGGCAAATACCATGAAAAGTTGCGGCCAAGAAATAAATTTGTTATATGTACGAAAAACAGAGATTAAACATCCCACGATAAAAAATATGCAATAATCTCCTTCAGTGTTATCAAATTTTCTACCAAATGTAAAAAGAGTCATTCATATTTAATTTCTCACTGGGTTGTAATCAATCTCGTATCAAATGTGTACTTACGTTTTGTGGCATGATTGACCAGATCTCGTGACATAATTGACCAAACCTCGTGGGATGATTGAGACTTCGTGGCACTTTGTATAACGCCTCAGTATCGATCTTTGATTCTTGGACGTATAGATCTCACATGTGAATTGCGCTAGATATCTTGTCTTGCCGGCTAACCGAGCATTGATAGCAAATCACGGGGTTGAGCGAGCGCGCGATGATATCGATCACTGCTTATTTCGCATAAGAGAGCGATCGCAGTTTCTTCCCGCGAACTTTCGCGAACGCGTATCAAGAAAGAATACTTACAAGTACGATATACAGAGCGGCGCGGGTATAACCGATTTATTCGACTGTCACCGCGTGAATGATCCTGCGTACGGCGTCACCTTGTTACGCCGAGCGCCGTAGACCGAGCTTCGATTCCAAGAACTGTGACGTAGCGTTGTAAACAATTCGGTCAAAAACCAAGCGTTGCCCCGGCTCCAAGAAATGACGTAGCGCGAACACCTCGGCCGAAAACAATCTATTGTGCCGAATTATTCGATCAATCTACCACCATTTTTCGTAGGAGTCCTCTTGTGTTAAACACCCTGTATATTATAACAAATTACCTAGATTTCCTTTTTCTAGTTTTATTAATTGAACCGAAAAGCTAAATACCACTTTGGATACATTTATTCGGGGACTATTTTTACCTGGAAATAATACAACATGAAATTATACTATTTTGTAATTGTAAAGAATATGAAAAAATATAAATTTCACCTATAAATATCTGATCTTCATATAAAATATCGCCTTATTAAAAGTGCTGTGAAATTATTTAAAAAAATATATATTCGTCAACTATAAAGTAAACTTATGTATCATTGTAATATAAAAATTGGCATGTCATAATGATGTATATAATAATGCTTCTTTGATGATGACAAGTCTGTAATAATCATATTTAAAAAGTAGTACAATTTTACAACCACACGCACGTGGACACATATCTGTATGTATGCTCGCGTGTGTATATATACATATATATATGCATGTACTTATGTAATATTATTACAATCCAAGGGGGACTAACAAAGAATAAGGGGTGAGTCTTGCGAAATAAAGTACAGCGCATATTTAAGAAAGGTAATTCACATACAACTGTTTATTGAGACATGTAGAATACATCTGGTCATACACAAAAATCTTTGACACTTTAAATCAAGCTCCTAGCCCGAAAAAAGGAACCATGTTATAACATTCGTCTTTAAATTCATCATTAATCATTATGTTTAACTACGTTTCACACTAAAATTAGGGGCAACTTGGAGAAATAAAAATTGCGGGAATTAAAAAGCGAAGCGATTGGTAGAGGAGGTGAATAATTAAAGAATCCGAGAAAACGCAAAATACAATTAGTAATATGAAGAATTTGGCGGTAAAAATTTTACACATCTGTTTTACAGCCGCGGAGCTGACATGTAGCGCAAAAAAGATAACATATACATATGTATTTTTTTTCTTTCCTTTTCGGGGATTTGGAGGCGGTGTTTTTTCTTATTGAATCTTTCGTTAATTATCGTACGATTTCCTTCTTTCTCGTTAATTAGTGCTAAATAACATCACGTCACAAAAATGCATATTCGTAGGAATATAATATATATTTTATATATATAATTAAAAAAACACGTGGTTCGTGGGCCACTAACGTTCGCAACATTTCGGCCCATGGATCACACAATATCCGCCTGACACGTGAGAGGTGGCCAATCGCGATACAAGCCCCGAATGTGAACGATTTTCCCAAAGAAAGGACACGATGTGCTGCGAATTATTATTATTATTATCATTGTCATTATTTAATCGGGGCATTGGCCGGGCAAAAAAAAAGCGCGCGCGCGGCTACGGCATCGCCAGCCACAGTGTGTGTGGTGCATTATCCTAAAATGCAACCGATAACCACCCCAGGCGCCCCAGCTGCCACACCGATTATCAAAGTAGAAAAGAGGGAGGGGGGAGTGGGACAGATAGAGTGGGAACAGATAATAAGGATGGGAAAAGGACAGGGGGGGGTGGCGATGGTGAAAACGGGGAAAGGAACACGATAGTGATACTTTTGGGGCGCCTTTTTAACCAGGGCGGAGCCGGTGGTATTATCGATAAACGCTAGTACCTAGATCAGTCTAAGAATCTCGTCACCGTGAACTGTCTCCGCTTTAGCCAAGTTATGCTTCCTTGCCCCCGCAAGCCGAACTCTCTCTTTAATCGTATCTCTGCATCTATGTATGTGTGTGTGTATACATGTGTAATATATATAACATATCCTCTTGCTTTTTTCAATGTTTTTTGCCTTTATTCTTTTCTCTATCATGCTCTTATTATTCCCTTTTATTAATTACATTCTTTTGCATGGAAAAAAACCAGAATTTTTTATACTGTAATATTATCATGTGTCACAAAAACCCACTCAATTATGATTAGCAATATCATCCTTATCATATTGTTAATATTAATATTATTATATCCTCGATATTATGCTTTTATAAATAGGATGTGTAGGTAAGTAGAGTAGGTAGGTAGATATAAAATATCATAGGCGAATAATCAGGGACGGTGGAAAAGGGAGGAGGAGGCACGAGAGGAATAAAAAGTAGATAGCTAACGCAAACCGCGATTTCGCAGTTCGCTCGAATTTTCCTTTCCTTTTTTTTCGTTTTTAGAAACAATGATCGCAATTACTGGGGACAAGATGTGTATATTAAGAACGGGAAATTTTTCTCTCATCTAATCATTACTACTAGATGTGGTTAATTCATCGCTACCAGTAAAACAGTATCGATGACGAAGAAGAATTAGACTTAAGTAAAACATGAATAAAAATTAACAAAATGCTCGTAAAATACGATCGGGCGAACAATCTATCTGTCATCCAGACTTTTCGTCCATTGGTGCGTCTATCGTTTCGCATTTTTCATATTGTGTGTTGCGTGCGCGTGCGCGCGTATGTGTATGTGTGTACGTTTGTGTAGGTGGGTGGGTGTGTTGATGATCCGGGTGTGGATGTGGGTATGTGTAGTGTTAGTCTACAAAATTGTACATGGCAATTACCATATTACGATAAGATGTATATATCTTTTATATATCTGGTTGGTCGATCTGTGGCATAACTGTTTGGTGTAAAATTACTCGATATCGTGTTACATACATATATTATCCGTCAAATCTATTATTGTACCAAATCCAATTTGAGAGACTAATATATAACCATTATGTCGAGTGTCGCGCGCGCATATTTGTGTGTGTGTGGTGGGGGGAGGGGGTGTGCATTCGTGTATGTGTGGGATGCGTATGAGTGAGTGGGTTTGAATGAATGGATGGATGCGCGCGCGTACGCGGGCACATGTGATGAGCAAGTATGAATGGGTGGTCGTGTGGTCGTGCGCGAGCGCGCGCACGCGTGAGTGCATATACTCACGTATATATGTATGTATGCAGTTGTGTCGTCTCATTTGGTGTATTATAACAAACAGAAGTCTGATATGCTATTCCGTTATTACAATATCCTTATTTTCCTTTTTTTTTTATCTTTACCGTGTTTGTCTTCATATTCCGGGGGTGCGTGTAAAATACAAATGATTTGCGTTTCTTTTTTTTCTTCCCTTTTTCAAACAATCATCCAGAACAGGGGGTGTCTGGGCTCCAGGGACAGGGACCAACTACAGCCCGCACTTACAACTCTTACTAATTAACTAACAGACTAACAATAACAACAAGTCAACACTCAAATTGTGTGCTGTATGTGTTCATGCATTTGTAAACATTACATTTTACATCCTACCTCAATCTGTGACTATCATTATCAAATTCGTAGTCAGTCATCTTTAAAAACTCTCTTTCTTTTTTTTGTAAAAGAATACAAGAAACAAATTTACTTTTTACATAAAATTTAGAAGAAACAATACACTCTTTTTTTATTTCCCTTTCAAAGGGAATAGATTCACTTTAGATATTTGTTTTCAACGATCGATTTTTAATTTTTTCAAATATAAAAAAAGAAACACATTAACAAATAAATATATTATAATTTGGATCCGAGTTTGCCTTGCTACTTGGATACTGTCATTGAAAAATTTACTGTACAAGTGGATTTCTTCTCGATTGTGAGCAATACTCTTTTTTTTCCATGTTTTTCTTTTTCTTACTCAATAGAATCCTCGCGTGACCATAATCAAAACCTAATCTGGGAGACATTTGCAGAGCCGTTGCAACGTTTCATACTCGCTACTTTAGCAAAACTTTGCCTGTATGACTCTTAATAATAATAGTTTCACTGACTGTACACATTTATAGACCAACAATAGAAGGTCTTTCGACACGCTTAGCGTGCTCCACGCGCAAATACACACATTCAGATACATTCCGTTTAAAGACTCTCTCTCTCTTTCGTTCTCGCTCGCTCTCTCTCTCTCTCTCTCTCTCTCTCTCTCTCTCTCTCTCTCTCTCTCTCTCTCTCTCTCTCTCTCTCTCTCTCTCTCTCCCCTTCCTCCTCTTTCTCTCTCTTTCTCTCTCTTTCTTCTACCCCTCTCATACATACTCACAAAATATCGCATTCTCGCCCTACGCCTTCCTTGTCTATACGACTACTATATTTTCTGTTTCCTCAGAGTTGGACTTCCGTCTCTTCAATTTCTAACTTTCGTTTGTAACTTCTCCGTTTTTCTCTCCCACGCTTATTTCACCCTTCGAGTTATCTAACACACATGCTTCGTCATATAGATTTAAAACATCTAGTCATCGCGTAATAAACCGCAGGCTTCCATGAGCTCTCTTAACTAATACAAGCCATCACAATCCCTATGTCAACATCGCTGATCTTCATCACTTGGCAGTAAACAATGTGACAATGCAGTAGTGGTACTTAGATTAGTATTATCATAATAATAATAATAATAATAATAGTACGGGGTGGGTGGGTGGTCACACTCCGATATAATAATTAGTCTCAGTGGCACATCACTGTACATAATCACAACAACAGCGGGCGATGGTGGTGGCGCAGAACACAGTTGCTGCATATCATTAATATGAAAACACATTTACAATTATTTGAATTCGATTAAGAGCGATAATAATACAAATGGATGATCTTTTTCTTTTCCTTTGTCTTGAGTTTCCTCCCCCCTCCCCCTTCTCGGTCTCTTTCTCTCTCTCTCTCTCTCTCTTTCTCTCCACATTTTGTCAGTCAGATTTTGTCTTATTTTTTCATCTTATTTTGTTTTCTATTTTTCACTTCATTTATCATGCATTTGTTCGTATGTGTTTTTTCATCACTCACAGGATTGCAGAAGTTAGCTCCACGACTGGTAAGAGTCTTGATACCATTCGTGATCGTCGCCGGAAACACCGCCGAGTGTGCCGGCTCTACTTCCGAAAGCTATGTCACCGCCACCACCACCACTGCCACCATTTACACTCGCCAATCCATATGCATTGCCCAGTGGTTGTTGGGCGAGGGGCTGGTTTCCCCAATTGCTCTGGAAGCGACGCTTAGATTCCCCCTGGTTCTGGTGACCCCCGTCAAATTTTCGTTTACCTGCTGTAAAAGACATTATCAAAATAAGACTGAGAATCATTTGGAAGAAAATCGAAAAACATACATACTAAATTAGGGAGCACTTTTTTTTACCATGGTGCGTGATGCTCGCAAAATATTGCAAGAAAGGTGAGGAAAAATCTCAAGAGTTCTTGTGTTATTAAGTGTGACGTGTTCGTAAAATGTTTATATGTATGGACGTACTGTGAAAATCACGTGAAATATCAAAATTATGAAGATAAAAAGTTAACTAATACCTTCTAATGACTTTACAAAATTGCAAAAATTATAGACTTTTGAATTAATACGTGATATAAGCATAAAGAGAGTCTCACTAACCTACAGTTTTATTACTATCAAATGGATGGGACTTGGATACCTTGGTGGGAAGATGGATTGGATGGTTTACTGTAAGACAAATATTATATGAACAATTGGTGACAATGTACCAAAGTACATGCAATCATTTGACAAACTAATATTATGTATGCACTTTGAAAACCTTAGGCTGACTGAAAATATCTGTCATTAGCAAATCTGTAAAAAAAGAATCAAAACGTAATAATAACTCTGTAAATACATAAGTTTGTTAAATAGCAAGAAATTTTTCTGGACTCAATATATCAGTTATGTTTAGAACAGTGATTAATTGCGATTGTTGCATTTTGGAAGTGAGGAGATAAACGTTCCATAAACATATCAACATTATGTACACATTAACATCAGAATATATTTTTGTACACAAATGCAGAAAAAAAATTATTCAAAAAGTAATACTATCTGAATATTGCGTTTCTTTTTCCTTTATGAAACAAATCGAACAAAATCAAAAATTTCTTACTCGGAAACCGAAAAGAAATATCTAACGTGAGCTTTCTAGCAACGATAATATATCACTACTTGTAGCAAGTAAAAAAATTTATATGGAAAATTATGTAACGCAACAACCTGCATAAAGTTGTAATTATTACTAAACAGCAATAGTAATTGCAAGAAAAGACTTTACATTTGCTGAAAACTAGCAGCGAAATACCTTAGAATGATATACAGCACTAAAATAGCCAAACAATACCATCTGCTTATGCTGTAATATTAAAAGTATAATATGTCGACAATATATTATACTACATTTCGATGTTGTAAATAATCTCTATCTTTTTAGTAATTCCACGAAATCGAATTGAATTAATGGTACAGAGTTCCGAATCTTACTTTCTCTTCCCCTCTTCCTCTATCTCTTTAACATTTAAATAATTAATGCTTGTTTGACATAAAGTAATCAATGTATCATGTATTTTTCAGAAGTCTTCAAAATCAATCTTAATAACATCAACGTTAAAAGAATTTTCACAAGATAAGAGCTAAACAATACCATGGTATCGATACAAGCTCTCAAGTGTATCATAATGATTCACGATATGTGAAATTATGTAAGAATATCTGTGTACGTCTGTGTGAACGCGCGTGCTCAGTGTAATTAAGAATTAAATGTAAACAGTGTAAAAGACGATTTATTGTGGAGATACAGACCATCCTCACCTGGTAAACTTCCCTTGGCGCGGACCCCCCCACGAGCGGCCAGCCGCTGGACCCCACGGACCCCTGAAGTTGCGGGGTTGCGTCCCCCCCTGACTGGCCCACGGGCTTGCGGGCCACCGATTCGGCCACGTGGCGCTACTCCACGGCCACGACCAGCCTACCCAAATAACATCCAAACTGTTACCCCATAATTGCACAATTATTTGCATTATATTTGCGTTTTATTTGACTCTCTTTTCTTTTCCTTGTATATCTTTATACGTCTTTTCTGCCCTATATGCAATTTAGTTAAATATCAAACAATAGTAACAAGTAATTCGCGAGACGCTACCGCGTCTCCAAATAGATAATAGTAAAAGATATAATGAAAACAAGATCGTTTGGTTGGTATACCGCTAAACGATCGGAGTTTCTTCAATATACATATATGCATTTTATTTGTAACGCGCTATCTTTGCAGCGTAGACGTACATTCAAGGCTTTTGTATATATATATACATCCATGACGACATAGCGTGAAAAGAGACAAGTAAATAACAGAGAGAATAAAGAAGGAAATGAGAAACTTGTGAAAGGATGAAGGGCACGGGGTTGTGGGGGGCAAGGGAGAAAGAGAGAGAGAGAGAGAGAGAGAGGGGGGGGGGAAGAGACAGAGAATGAGAAAGAAAAAGAAAGAGAAAAAAGGGAGAACGTGGCAGAAGAATTAATCATCAAATTTACTAACCACGTTTTTACATAGTGTTGCATGAGTTAGCAGAGTTATCCAATGTAGAAAAGCGAAAAGCAAATTGGTTGGCGTAGGAACTTTTAAGCGACACAAGCTATTGCACTGGCAGCTAAAACAAAATTCAACCAAAAGGCGTATTATATAAATAAGCGGCGCAGCATTGTTAAAAGCGTTAAAACAAATGTAATTTAAGCGTAAGCTATGGTTTTTATATACATGGATGTGAGGACGGTGGGAGGCCAAAGCGAGAACTGCAAAACATGTTCACTGTTGTGCTATATACGGGGGATGCAATCCTCTCTATTCCGTCATCTATCTCCATGGTCTTTACTATACCTATGCATAATTCAGTGTACAAGTTATAAAATATCATTAATAAAGTATTATAAATCATCATCGTGACACATGATACGGTAAGCCATTTACGAATAGATTCATCGATTCAAATGACGTTTATCACTCCTTAGTTCCAATACTGCTGTTTATGATTTGCGACAAACTTTTCCTCCTGTTTGACAAAAATCAAATTGGTATATTGAATTAAGTTTTTTTTTCGAAAGTTAATACGATCCATGTATACGCTATATATACTGAACATAGAATGTATCTAGTAATATAATCATCGCCTCTCGTGAACAGATAGAGTCAGAATTGACTAGAAAAATCTACCATTTTGCGGTTTTCATTATGAAAATTCATAATGAAAATTTAATTAATTAAAACCTACAAATGAGCATACATCGCAAAACAGAGGACTTTGCTACTTGATTTAACTCACTCTACCTGCCCACAAAAAGTGATACAGTCATTACCGGACACACTTGGTACGTAACGTATATATGGCTTGTTGAGTGACCGTTTCTTCAAATTCGATGATATGTATGGTAAGAGTACGGGAATCGAATTTTTTTCCTATAAGAAACTGAATTAACGAATCCGATGCGTACCACGAGCGTTATCGTTTACACGCAGTTATGTTTAACAATCTAGCAATTGATACTAAGAAGAAAAAGGTGACATTTGATCTCAAGTCAGAAAAAGACATTCTCGAATGGGACGAGGATGGGGACATTTCATTCTATTGCCATCGTTATTTATATTCTTAATTGGAATGAAATTTTCAACTACGATAAAGGACTTTGTTAAAAGATGAATATTTCTGTATTATATTTAATTAGAAGGAAATTCGATAATGCTACGTAAGCCAAAAGAAACAATGACAATCTAATAGTAAAAATGTGTAAAAGAAAAATATAGGAAAATTGATGCGTAAGAAAAACGTAATACGTGGGTATCGAAGTGTGAATGCAGCAAAATAAAATTGATAAATAAGGGGTATTTAGAAGAGATTAGTATATTATACTTCCTTGGGAGACAAATAAAATTGTCAAACGCGATCGTAATTAAACATATATTCAAAATAAATAATAAAAAAGCAAAATTAATGTTAGAAAAAGATGCAAGATGATGTGAAGACAATTCGAAGGAGGCTTTCCTCTGTTTGTCTACTTCGCCTCTAAAGCGACGGGGCTAACTACATGTATACATCATATAACACGGGGGAACATAGCAACGCCGGATAACATGTAAAAAAACTTAAATGCGCACGTCATATACGTTATCGCAATAGCGAGACACTGCCAAGAGAAAAAGTTGATCGCAGTATAAAAATGTTACAATCTAATAAAAATGAAACAATAAAATAAAATTTTGTTTCGCGTAGGGCGCCCATACGCTCCCTTTTGTCATGTTTGGATAACCCTGCAACTTGACATAGAAAAAGTGTAACATCATATCCGAGCCACGAGACGCAACGTCGCTCTACGAAAAAAAAAGAACAGATTACTCGTACATGGAGACTGGAATATAATAAAATACGACGGCGATATAGAAAAATCCTGTACACTGCTTTCTGCCTACATCTGGAATTCTCCTGAAGCTGCGCTAGAATAATAATGGCGGTGGAATAGTGTTAGGAGATCCTGCAACACTATAAAATGTGCAATCTTCTTCCTTGGGAGGATTTACAGACATTCTTGAGGTTTCCATTTTTCCACACGTCTTTCCTGTCTTTTCTTTTTATTTCTTTCTTTTCCTATATTTTTAGCTTAAATTGCTTTTCCCGGCTGTATATTGCTTGAAAATTTAGAATGGGTCTACCATGGCTCAGATATGATTTGCAAGCAATTTGAAAGTGGCAATGTGTTCGGATTATAAGGTCTAATCTTAGTATCGAAGCCTTCAGGTTAGTGTAGTACAGATTCATATCATAGGGTCTATATAAATACAATAACGTTCATAGTGTGCTTAATGGCATTCTCCTCCTTTCTCTCTCACACACATTCTACCCCCCTCCCCCCCTCTCTCTCTCTCTCTCTCTCTCTCTCTCTCACCTTGAATTCAGAAATTTTATAGCTTAAACAAGTACTATACTGTGGATGCGGTGCATTCAACGTTATGAAGTTGGGATTATATTAAGATATACATCTCCCTGCATTAATAGTGGATTATAATAAAGCTAGCGCATACTCAATTAGCCAGCGTTAATTACACGCTCAGACAGAGAAAATATATGGATAGATATGTTGATCTGGACGAGTTGGAGAGAAATACAATGTATTAGGAGAATCCGCGAACACTGTGCCACAGTCAAACTACTGCTGGTATAAAAAAAAAGTAATAATGATTTCAGGAACGAAAACGACTTTTTAGAACCATTAAAAAAGGCGACCCACCGGTTGAGGCTGCCTGCCTCTCCCTCTGGCAGGCGGCGGAGGCGGCGCATAATCGAAATAGTAATCTTCATATCGATAATAGTCATCGTAATAGGGATCACTGTAGCCACCTCGATAATCCCCATAACCGTAATAGTCGTAATCATAATCTATAAAAACACACATTACAAATAGACCCAAATTTAGCCACGATATATCCAATTGACAACTTATTCAGATATAATAATACTATTTCAATATTATAAGAAAGGCATGCCGGGAAAAGATAATTTCGAAAATGCCAATATAATAGAAATGAAAGAGAAAGAAAAACAAAAACAAATTTAACCGTATATCGAGAATAAAAATATTTGTGCGGAAGATGTGGTCTTCGAAACAAAAAGAAGGAAATCATTGTAAAAACACTCAGAGTATATACAATACCGCACAAAACTCCGTAATGATTACCCTACCACCATCACATTTCCTGAGATAGAAAATTGCAAGGCCATTCGAAAATTTCACATTTATTTCAAACAGAATATAACTCTAAACTCACCCTATCAAAAAAATGAATGAAACTATCTCAAATAATAGTTAATAGATATGAAAATATTTTTGTAATTATTACTCAAGAGTTAATTCAGTAATAAAATATAATTTTAATACGCAGATTCCTATGATTTTTTTATCTTTTAAATTGCACATGAAGACATTTATAGCTAGACATTTATAAAAACAAAGAAAAAGTAAATACTCTGTAATTTAAAAGACAAATATTGGAAACAGCAAATATTGTAAAAAGAAAGTTTGTAGATTTCAATGAATAACATTAATTCTCAATGACCTCACAATATGTACCTTATTAAAATTGGGCATTTAAGTTAACATAAAAAGGAAGAAAATACACAGTACTACATATGATACTTTACAATTGTTGCATTCATCATTCATCATCACCGCTTACCTATTTCCTGGAGAGCTGTAAACAGATTTTTGAATTGATGATGCATCGTACTAGGTACACAAAGTTCACACACGCTCACGTAAACACAAATGAATGAAACGAAAATTATGAAAAATTGTTTGCCTTAGCGATGCATGTGATGTTCTATGCACTACCACAAAATAATTCTCACTGGGGCACCAAACAAAAGTACAAAACAGGTAAAAAAATATACATGCAATTATTTTTCCGTTTAAAAAAACGAAACAGTTATCACAGGAAGTGGTAGTGGTAAGGCAATAAGGTGTTCGTATTACACAAAATGCTAAGCACACATCTAACATACATATATGTATCCATATAGTGTATGTGTATCTGTGTGTATCTCTGTGTGTGTGTGTGTGTGTGCGTGTGTGTAACAAATATACAACATTGTGATCGTCACACTTATATAAATGAATAAAATCAATCAAGAAAACTAAAGAAAAATGCATTACAAATATTTCAAAACTAAACTCAGCTTTCAACTAAACCAATACAAATAAATTACAAATAAAGTACACATAAATTCAAGTTGATCCTTATGTCTTATCTAAATTATTCTTCTTATGAAACAATTTGTATTTAAGTATTCTTTAAAATAATTAATTTATAACATCTTATAATATGACATTTTTCGAAATGTCACAACTTACGAAGAGAATTATATTCTTTGAAAATACATATATTGTACTAAATCAATAATTATTCACAAATTTTACACCTACTTATGCCATTTATGTTATCAGTTAGGATACATTTATAGAAAAATAACATATAATGTTATACAAAGAAAAAATATGTTTTCAGCCAAGAGATCAAAAAGATTTTGATTAAAAAAAGAACTATAATGTAGGAAATGCTCAATATTTCTTACTCACACGTTCAAAATAATCTATCATGCGCGTAAGCCAAGATACGTAATGAAATAGTGAAAATTTCCCAAAAGCATGCGAATATTATTTGTTATATAAGTATTATGAAAAATATTGATATATCCAATTATTTAATGTACTAAATATTCTCAATTAGAGATGAAAGAAAATCAAATGAAAATTATACGATAAAAAGGAAAATTGTACATAATAATATAAAAATGTGTGGTATACGCGTGTGGGTAGGTGGGTGGGTGGGTGTGGGTGTGGGTGTGTGGATGTGGATGTGTGTGTATATATGTCTATATATTCTCATAAACTTTTATATACCTTGCAAATAACTTTTATGTACACATTAATTTATATGTATGTATTAATTCAACATACATTTTATAAAATTTTATAATTCTTAACTGCAAAACTTCTATAGTCTCAATATAATTACACAATTAATGACTTGATTTCTTAATTTTTCTTGTTATATACAAGATGTAACATAATCTGGATATAACTCGAAAAACTATGATCTATATTGTTATTATCTTCTCGATATATATTAAACATCTTATAGTCCAAGTATAACAAATAATTCCATAGTGATATTATAGATAAGGGAAGCAGTTTACGTTTAGATGGAAATTATTATTGCCTGAGAGAAACACAATTAGTACAAGTGGGTGTATATCAATATATGTGATATAAAAAATCACTAAATTTTTTATTAGCACAAAATTCGAAGTTGCTGTTCTGTTAGGACGCTCGCGAAAAATACACGAAACAGTGCAGCAAAAAGAAAAAAATCAAAATTGGTACTAACCGTAATCGCCACGTCCCATCTGTCCACGCATACCTGCACCGGTGCCCCGAGGTCCCTGTGTGGGCCCGCGAACTGGCATTGGTCCTCCCATCATGCTCGGATGAGACGGAGATCCACTGTAAAAGGTAAAGGTATATGTGTAACACCTATAATTTTAATTCCAATTAAATAAGTAAAATAGAGTGTTAAAGGGTGAAGTACAATGAGATACACAAATGCTACGGATTAATTAAAAATAAGTATAAGTATTGATTACTTACCCGCCTCTACCCTGTAACATTTGCATCATTCGTCTTTCCCTGGCGCGCAGCATCTCTTCCTTCTTCTTCTTATCGGATGGTGGTTTTGCTAATGAAACTTCTATGTGAGATCCACCCATTTCCTTACCATTCAATTCATTCATTGCCTTAAGAAAACACATACAGATAATTGAAAATTAATTGTTACTAGCAATTGTGATTATTAAATCAAATGTAATTTTAGATATTTTTTACCTTAACAGCATTATCTCTATCTTCAAAGTGTATAAAGGCGTAGTCCTTGATTTTTTTCACTCGCTCGATTTTGCCATATTGTTCGAAGCTTTCTTTCAGTTTCTCTTCAGAACAATCTTGCGTCAAATTTCGCACGTAAAGCACACGAACCTGAAACAAAACAATTGTAAAATATGTTTGATTAATACAAGCATTGAGGAATAACACCATAATGATAAAACTAATTAAAGTTGATCGTATTATCATTCATTTACTTTGGACATGGTTTGTTCATCTGGCTCCTCTTGAGGATCAGCCCAGTCGACAATAATATCACATCCCCAAACTTTGATACGCCCAGTGCTCAATCTTCGCTTGGCTAAGGAAGCTGCTTTGTGAGATTCGTATTCCAAAAAACAAAAACCTCTATTCTTCTTTTTGTCATCTGGTGAGCTGTAGATAATCACCTCTGTCAGGCCAGCTATATATAAAAAAAAACCATACAAAAAGCAGGTGAGATTTACTCAAACTTGATGAGACATTCGCAAACTTAAAAAAAATTGCTACTTTATGATAAAAAATAGAAACAATGTCAAAACAAAATATAAATTTAAACAGCTATTATGATTTTATATATGATATGCTTGCAGTGAATAAAATTTCCATTGTATTTTCAAGTAAATATAATAATTATACTGCTTATCTTGAATATTCTCAGATATTAAAAAATTTTTATAAAATTATATGTATCTTACTATAATCATTTTTATTATAAAAAATAATGTTTATGCTTTATATGTGACTTTTAATTTTTCATAACAATTATGAATTAAACATAACAATTATTATTTATGCAGCAAGAATATTAATTAACAATAATAAAACTAGAGAATAAAGAACAAAAACAGATGCAATAATTACGTTAATATGAGTCAGACGTTACATTAATCTGTAAGATTCCTAAAGTACTTGAATGTACATATTTTTGCAATATAAAATTGTCACATTGTTTATATTCTCTAGACATTATTGTTTCTCATAAATCATTATTATTATTTCTTCATCAGATATAAATGTTTTCTTACTTAATTACACATATGAAAACAAACACGTTTAAAAACTAAAAAAGAAGAAAAAACAAGCTTTAGAAAACAAATTTATCAAATAAAATTTCATTAAAAGAACTATCCCAGGATTAAATATAAAGGAAAAAAATAAAAGAGACATTACTTCACCAAATGCTCACAATCTATGTCATAATAAAATTTCAAATAAAAAGCTACGGAAAATCAGGATTAAAAGAAGAGAAAAAATACAGACGCTATTAATAACTACAAAGAGAGAGATTTGCAAGCTCTAAATTCTGTAAAACACTTTTGATACACATATATTCTTTGTCACTTTTACTGAATCTGCGTGTTTTTTTAAGAATTTGAGAGGATTATTCAATAGGCATATAAATATTGTGAAGTAGAATAATTCTCATGCTATTAGAATTCTCATGCATTACGACGATTCAATTACATGTACATAAAGAAATCGACATTTTTAAAATATTATAGGATATATCCTTCATCTCTCTATGTCTTCTAATCCTAAGATGTGGAAATATCAATCGTATCTCTCGATCTGATTTCACTCCAATCTGAATTTGACAGATCTTTTCTGAAAGTAGCAGTAAAAGTACTGAAAGATTGTCACTAATAATAAGCAATTTAATAATTTCCATGAGGCAACTTAATTAATTTCTTTTTTATATTTCAGAGGCAGTCTTTCTCTCCTTCCTCTCAGTTTAGAAACTATACTACTTGGGTAACAAGGCATCTTATACATATTTTCAATACTAAATATAAGCAGTTACGCCATCGATTTCATATATAAAGATATCAATTTCATAAAGTAGATTAAAACAATTTTAATACTTATTAATTTAATTTAATAATTAATATGTATAAAAATTTGATTTACCAATGGTAAAATATTCATTATTCATAAAATCAGTCGATACTTTTGGTTTGTTGTTTGTCAATTACTGTTTATGTCTTATGTTATACAAAACATATGGAAATAAAATGCTTAGATGCCTTGTATCATTATATCAATTGTTCTCTTAAAATTAGTGTTCAAATTATCTCTATGTGAATTTAATAATTCAAAGTGATTTCCTTTATCATCACTTTTATATATATTAATCTCCTCTCTGTGTCCATATACTAATGTTACATGCAGAAATCTTATGCACATACATACAAAATGTAATGATAATCAGACACATTCATTCGATCACACTGATCATTCTTTTTTATCATATTTACACTTACACTATACAAAAACAATATGTTTTCTTTTCATATTAAATTTATCGTCTGAAATTAGATCTCATAATAAATACACAATTATTTATTCATAAAATACGGTTATGTCTGTCTTAATTCATACATTAACATATATATTCATATATTTAATATTATGTGTAAAAGAGTAATATATTTTCCATTTCAAAAGATAAATAAATAAATAAAGGAAAACCTTTAATATTTCATAATTATATATAAATACAAATCAATAAATAATAGTGGCTGTATACAATTTGCATTCCAACATTGAATTTTGTGTCCCAAAACCAAGTACACGTAAATTCTCAAAACTGCATAAAGTATAAAAACACATTCTCCCTTTCCTTGCTCTCTTTCCCTTTCTCTTTCCACACACTCGCACATACACACTCACACTCACACTCGCACTCACGCACACACATACTCTCTCTCTCCCCCCTCCCTTCTTCCCCCAACCCCCCTTCCTCTCTCTCTGTTCCTTGCCTACTTATGCACATGTACATTTATGTATATGATGACGTGACGTAATATAGGAGGGGTGTGTGTGTGTTTGTATGTGTATATGTATGTGTGTGTGTGGAAGGGAGAAGGGAATAAATGGATGGATGG
The DNA here is from genome assembly GCF_000949405.1 of Vollenhovia emeryi. NCBI lineage: Eukaryota > Metazoa > Arthropoda > Insecta > Hymenoptera > Formicidae > Vollenhovia > Vollenhovia emeryi. Next base: position 1,970,705 of record NW_011967233.1, on the reverse strand, counting down.
ATGGGCAAATGGAGAAACAATCAGCAGATAGGCAAATGGATGGGCGGTCGAACGAACAGACGAACGGACAAATGGATGGATGGATGGATAAACAGGTAGATAAATAGATAGATAGATGAATAGATGGTAGATAGATGGACAATGGTGGATGAATGGATGGATGGATGGATGAATGGATGAATGAAAGGCTGAATGGACGAATGAGTCAATGGATAGATGCATGAATAGATGAATGGAAGAAAAGAAAAGCGCGCGCGTACGTATGCGTACGTGCACGTATGTGCGTGTATGTGTGCATGCGCATGTGTGTGCGCGCGCGCGCGTATTTGTGTGTGTATCAAATAAAATAGCAGTATAAACTCGATTGGTTGTAGGACACAATTACGATTATCTACTTATGCAACGGTGCACGTTTTGCAAACAAAAAGTTATTAGAAATGAAAATGAAGGAATTATATGTGAGAAGAGTTCACATTTGGCTTATAAATAAATTGGTCAGCGTTACCAAACATCAATAAAATTTTCCAAAATGAATAATAAAAATTTTGTTTCTCTGAGTACCAATTCACAACAAAGTTTTTGTTTCACATTTATGCAAGAGGGCTGGATTTTAACCCACCTGGCACCTCTGTTACCGACTAATGAAAAACATCTGATTCGTTATAAGATGATTAAATTTTTGTCCCATCATCTCTCCCAGAGAACTTCCATTGGTTACTGCTTGCTGATTTAAGGACAATTGTCAACTTACGTGCGTGCTTTGTAAACTCTTCGAACAAGTCATCTCGGTCTCGATTCTTTGGAATATTTCCCACAAACAAGCGGTGATTGTTATAAGATACGGTAACACCAATCTTTTTCCCTTTCCGAATCTCATAATCATTCAGCTGTAAGAATAATGTGGAAGGAGAGTGCCAATTAAGCTTGCCATTTATGATTTCACCTGCTTATTGGCTGATCTGAACATAGGATTTCATGAAGTGTCCTTTGAGAAAAAGGGCGACTGAGGGGGCAGGGAAGGAACAAGGAGGTGGAGGATGGGGAGATTTTATACAAGAGGACCACAAAAGCGTTATTCGAAGGACCACGGGCATTTAATAGTTTGAAAGGATTGATATATTATACAGGGTGGGTGGGAGTGCCTGTCCGTTTGTTAGCGAGCCAAACGCCCCAGCGGTCCACGCAAATCTCCCATACCCCCAAAGCTTAAAGACTTAGTGACGAATCACATTTGCATATTGCAATGGTGCAAGACAGCATATATTTTTCTGTCAGTACAAATAAAATAATTCTTAATCTAAAAATATCGTACGGCTTCCACATTTTCTCTTTCCATTTCTTCGCTTCTTTTTCACCGTTCCCAAAAAAGAAGACGAAGAAGATATCAGTAATAAATATTGATGAATTGATCAGTTGCGATAAATATGAGGATGGGAAGATCAAGAGGATGATAGGTAATCGCATGTATAGAGTAGGAAGCAGATAAACTCATAAATCAACCTAAATATGCAAGGAAAAGAAGACTTGGACCAGAGAGGTGTTACTGTTCACTAATAAACCGAGAGGCAAGGAGACTGACCAGAACTAAAGGTGCCATAAGGTATATTCGCAGATCACAGGATCCATGATCCTTAGATGCTCCATAGTTTCGTACCATCTACAACCACTACTTAAAAGCTAGCACTCTTAAGTTATACAGGTAGACAGGTAGGTAATAGGTAGGTATAGGTAGGTACACACGCCTCGAATTCACTTTACCTGTTAATTTACCAAATTCCTCCAAGATCTCCTCTTTGCCTTTTGACTTTGGTATGTTCCCCACGAAAAGTCGTAGATTAGGAACGCTAATGTTTACTTTCAGACTCTTGCCGGGTTTTATTTCGTGATTATCGAGCTGTGGGATGCAGAAAACAGACACATGCCTAATTTTGTTCCAATGAGGCAGTTTGTAGTTTTTAAGATAATGACAGCAGACGGAATTTGGGAAAAATTTTCTAAATATGTAATTCAATATGAATATTTTATTAATAATGTGGCGTGGGTTCACGAAAGCGAGAAAGTGGCATGCGCTTTGTCGCTCGAGTCTTCACAATATAGGAAACCGGCCTTTCATCATGAACTCCTGCAAACAAATTTTAAGCCTGCCAATTTTCAGAATTTTGTTACAAAAATTGTCACTGTCCAATGAGAATCAACCAATTAGATAAATATACCCCTAACCAATTAGACCACACAATCATCATGATTTTCTCCACTCCCAATTTTGCCCACTGAGCAAAGAGGAGAGCTGGAAAAGAAACTCATCCATAGGACATAATTAATATATATTTCTCAGTGTTATTAAATATGTAGGATCAGTTGGATATAATTGCGTATTTAAACATGAATAAATGGTCAGGGACATATACATATAAAACATATATTATGTGGATTGTTCGTACGGATGTGTGTGTGCGTGTATAAAAAAATATCTATCTATATATACACATATATATGTAAGTACATATATGTATATATGTTTCCGTTTATTTCACGTACAGGATATCTCCTAACTCGAACATAAAACTTAAATATCTTTGCTATTCTAAATAATAAATTAAATTCTGATATTAGTCTAAATCTGCACAATAAGATAAAATTAAAGCTATAAGGTTTAGTAGTTTTAAAGAGCATGTAATGTAGTGACAATACTTTTGTTATGCGTGAAAACAAGAAGATTCAAGGACAACTCTCTTTCTCTCTTCCTCTCTTTAAATATAAATATATGATTTTTCTTACATAATATGACTCTTTTAATTATTCTCCATATAAAAGTATCAATGTAAGGAAATTTATGGAAATAATATTTTTTGAGATAGTTTTGTGTCACACTATACCACAGCAAAGTATTAAATATTTCATAAACTATTAATTTTATCTTAATACTTTTATACATATGTATATACAGAATTACATGTAAAAATCTTAGGTTTAGAGACCGCGGAAACTGTTTTAGAAAGGGGGCGCAAAATAGTATAAACAAATTTTTTAGATTATGTATAGGATGTCTATTAAGTCTTTTTCACCGCTTATATTTCAAAGACGGCATAAAATACGGAAAACATAGAAGATACAAGAAAGATTAATACAAGAAATTTGCACAGTTTTAAGTTGACATTAATAATTTATGTAAAAAAAACCTCTTTTATTTATAACTTTCTATGAAAGTCACTATTGCTTTTTTAAATGATTAATTATATTTCTTTGGCAAGGTTAGCAGCCTACGAAAGATGAAGTAAAACCAAATGCTCAAAGTACTAGAACGAACTGGATAAAACAGGCTTTAAACCTAATATACAAGAATTATATGTTTTTATATGGGTGTGTACTACAATCTTTTCAAAATCTCAATTATTTTCTAAGGAGCGCGATGCGCCCCCAAAATTTAAACAGGGAGAACGGCAGCGTCCCCTGCGCCACCTGTTCCACGGTTAGTGATATGATTCAATTTATAAACATCAAGTTGCCCCTAAAATCTCCTTTATATAGAAGATGCCTCTATATACAATAAAAGTATTGTTATTATGTGTCCCTCAAAACTGTAAAACTATGTAACTTTAACAATTTTTTCTTATCAGTTATAGTAGCAAAGATATCCAAGATGATCAAGTTAAATAATAATGTTGTACGTGCATCACATATACATACACACACATGTGTACCATTCTACTTTTCACTCCCTCTCTTTTTCCCATCCCCACTCACTCACTCCTCTCTCTTTCTATCATTCTTACTCTCTTGTTTATCCCTCCCTTTCTTTCTTCCTCCTCTCTCTCTCTCTTTCCTCCTCTCTCTTTTTCTCTCTCTCTCTTTCTCTCTGTCTCTCTCTCTCACCCCTTGTTCTCACCCTTACACACACTATGTGTGTGTATGTATATGTGTAAAGCTTTCTTTTTTCTAAATTGTGTATAGAATTTTTGTAGATGTAAATTTGAAAAATTATAAAAATGCATGGACTTGATAAAATAATAACATGTTTGCATTAAATCTACTAGGAAATAAAAAATATAATACGAAATAGATAATACAGAACAAGCCACATAGGAATATAATAACACTCATTCGAAATGTTCAACAAGGAAAAACATAACGTAGATGTATGTGTGTATGTGTGTAAATATACACATAGACGTACATACACACACATACACGCACACACGCACCCATCCCACACAGCAAGTGGAAAATCTGTAGAATCTGATCAATATCCTGCGAGGATATTGTAATATCCTGAAGATATTCAATAGAAGTCATGAATATATAAGAGACATGAATTTCTGTGAAATATATGTTTCAATTATTCCTGAGATCTCTGATTATTGCAGTTTACAGTAAAATCTTGAATATATATAAGTATATTATAAAACTTTGATATGATAATAGTAGTTATTCGGGAGTTATCTGGGAGAATATTTCTAATTCGTCTTTTTTGCAATTACAAAATACTTAGTCATTTGATATGCATTGATTCAAGTTTTCAATTCTTTGCCAACGGAGATCGGATTGAGTCAATCCATGGCGACTCGTTATCATATGAGATCATATACCAACTCGCCTCTACTATGGCGGGATAATTTTTAAATTCGAAAAAGCCAACGCGCGGTTGCCGCGTTGCAGCAATGAGTGGCACCAATGCTTGCAACATCATAAAAATCCATATTTTTTACTATTAATATTTTAGATAGAAAAATTTTATATATATTGTGATGTCTATTAAATGAACTTTATTTTCACTTATGAAGTCAGGGTACAACCACCTTAACAGAACTAAACTTTCAGGCCCGATTAATTAAGGGTGCCATATAACAGTGCTATTAAAGACATGCGAAATATATCCTTCAAACATCTTTAGGATATCACTAAGATGTATTTTATACATTGAACTTTATTAACTTGATCGGGATAAGATATTGCTTGAATATCTTATACAGGAAAATTTTTGTAATATCTTCAGGAAAATTGAGATATTTTGTGTATCTACAATAGTTTCAGTATATCCTACTGATCTCCATTGCTGTATGGTGTGCATATATATAGATATAGATATTAAATATTCATATATGTGTTCATCTTTCCATCATGAATATGATTAGAACTCAGCTGTAACTTACATTAAAATACTAGCTATTTGAAAATTAAAGAATCCAAAAAATATTAGAAATAAAACTTTGCAAAAATCAAACTTGTCTAATTTAAAAACATTTCGAAAGAGCGCTATATTGGTAGCAATAACAATTTTGTAACATTTCTAAAAATTTTGAAAACAAAAAAAAATAAACGAACCAAATTATCTATGTGTGTGTAACGTTAATAACTAGGGCAAGAGAAAAAAAATTTTTATATATTGTATACAAAATATACATAAATAATTATATGTTACGAGAGACTTGAAAAAATATTAACATACCTCTCGAACAGCTTGCTGCGCAGCTTCCCTGTTAGTAAATGTGATAAATGCGTATCCTCTGTTGGAACCTGACATGGGATCCATCATCAGTCTCAAGTCCCAAATTTTTCCGCATTTCTCAAATAAGGGAATTAATTCGTCTTCATACATGTCTTTTGGGATTTTGCCACAAAATACCTTTTTATAAAAATATTCGACATAATAAATTTAAAACATAATAAACAACTTATAATAAAAAATATACAACATGTTTTCTGTGATAATTAATACACTATATGCGCATTCAGTTGATAAAAATGCGCACACACTAAAATTGTACATAAAGCTCTTTTTTTTATCATACATATATGTATATGTATAACAGCATTATAGAAGTGCCTCAACAGGAAATGTCGGATTTGAAATGCATGTCATTTTTGTTGTATAGTTTTTGAAAACTGATATTTGACAGCTGTCATCTGGAGATACGGCAAGCTAGAAATAGAATGCTATACAGGGTGTCTCACACAAGAGGACCCCTAGGCATGCGAGGGACGGGCGCGAACGGTAAGCGCGAGTGGTGAGCGACACGGGACACGACTAATTCAACAACACATTGTTATTATCCAAACACTTTACAAAAACTCAGCGGTTATTTATGGTGGCTCATAGCAAAATTGTATGAAAATCTCGGTCGTAACACGCTTTCTGAGATTATAATAAAATTTAATCGCGGCGATGACGTTTTTTTATCTTCGACTGAACCAGTTTCCATGAATTTCATAGATTCCATTTCTAATTTGTCTCCAGATGACTGTCAAGTATCAGCTTTCAAAAACTGACACAACAAAACTGGCGCGCATTTCGAATTCTACATCTCCTGTTGAAACATCTTTTGTACAGACACATATGTATATACACATTTGTAAAACAAGTCAAATTTACCTCACAACCAGTTCCAGGAGTGGGACCCTCCCAATTTGGTGGAGGACCACCATATTTTCTTTGCCCAGTAGTTACATCCAAAGGGTAGCCCGTTCTTTCCAGTATTAACTAAAATATGATAAGTATTATTATAAAATAGCATTTACATGTCCAAGCACACGGATTAAAATTAACAACTTGGGGGAAGCTTACATATAGAAATGTGTATGTGTGTATGTGTGCACGAAGAAAATAAACAGACTTCAAATTACCTTGATTTTGTCTTCATCTGGGGCTTTTGGTGTCGTGCTGGTGCCTGTACCTTGACCAGCACGACTTTTCTGTCTGTAGGTCTTCATTACTCCACAAAGGTATGCCGATTTGTTAGATACATGTTCCAGATTCGATTCCAGAAATTGTGTAAGCACATTTAACGCACCGTCGACCGGAAATTCCTTCAATGCGTCAAGCGCTCTCTCATCCAGATCTATATGAGCCAATTTCCCCGTCTTATAAATTTCATCCAATTTGGCAGCCACTTTCTCGTCTAGTCCATATTGCATGAGTTTGTTAAAATCTTCTGTCCGTTCCACATTTTCCATTTCTTGTTTTTCTTCCATTTTTATCTCGCCATTTCCTTCTGCCATAGCTGAAATACAATACTCGCATTAATCAACAATTCTTATCTCTCATCACAACCAATTATTTGGTTATATTACACACACGCACGCACGCACACACACACATATGTACTCTTTAACAAACGAAATTCTATATTATTTCGCCAGAAAATAACCATGTTGCTTGATAAACAAATTCGAACGCATAACGACAAAATTATTTTCTAATGTACTTTGAATAACAATGCGCGATATTAAAATATGTTTCTTCCATTTTCTCCGAGTTGTAAAAACCAAACGAGCAACATCCACACAAATGTAATTTCAAATTAAAAATGGAGTATCGTAGAAGTGAACACTGGCAATGAACTTTAAACATGGCAGAAAGAGTTGATTGCAAAATAATTGATAGCTTAACGTAACTCATAAAATAAATCGCTATTTCGAGCGAACCTAAATCGTGAATCAAGCTTTAGTTATTTTCACTCGTCCAAGGAACACTCGTGGGAGAAAATTCGTTTCTAACGCGAAAACGCGCTCTCTCGAAACGGCGGGACAGAAAGCCGGGAGGAGAGTCGGGGCGCGCGAAGGGGAAGAATCGCGAACGCATCCGCTCGGCGCGACCGCGCGGCTCGGCGATGCACCCGGCCAATGCATACGTACGGAACGCTGTGACGGAGGACTGGAAGAAGAAGAAGAAGAGACCGGATACGTCGGGGCGAGGGTCGCCCGAGATCGAATCTCCCCGGCGCACGAAACTCGAAAATAAAACAACTAAAAATATCCAAGTGACGGAGCACAAACATCACATCTCCGTTTGATACGAGAAACGGGCGGAGCGGAGACGAGGAAGAAAATTTGCGATGCGGAACGTCCTGTGTTATTGATGACACTCGCCGTTCGGCGTACCGAGTAGGCCGCGAACGATCGAGCGCAATCGGTTTGCACAGGCGGCGACGGCGGCGGCAACAGTGCGGCGCGGCGCGGCGCGGCAACAGCGCGGCAACAGCGCGGCGCGGCGCGGAGCGGAGTGGAGCGGAGCAAAACGGAGCGCGGCGCGATCGCCGCTGTGGCCAAGGATTCGCGCGGCAAAAAACCTCGCGGTGATATATCCCCCTATTCTCCGTTACCCGATGCCGTCCTCGCGACAGAACTCGCACTTTTATCACACGCCAGGCTCGCCGGCCGGCGAGATGCAACACCGCGCTCTGCACCGCGGCGGCGGCGGCCGCCGTGATGTACGATGCACTTGTATGCACTCCAGACATATGCACCTCGCGGCGCATTTATCTCTGTATATTTTACACTCGCGCTCGCGGAATCGCGACGGCGAACGGCGCCGTGGCACGGCGCCGGGAAGCCGGCGGTGCCGGGCGCGAGAATCGGACGGCGTACGTTACCTTGCGAAATAAAACGGACGGGCTCCTCCGCGCGAGGAAATGGCGACAGACGTCAACGTGATTGCGGACTACGGGGTTCACAAAACGACGCGCAAAGATACGCTCGAACCCAGCGACACGACGTTGGCCATTTTCTCACCGCAGCCGCGCTCGCGCGAATTCTGATTGGCGCCCGCGAAACGGCTCGACGGGAAAAAAAGTCGACCGCTCCGATTTGACGCGCGGAGCGGTCAAATCGGAGTACGCGCCCAGAGCACGCTCGGGAACTCTCTCTCGCTCGTTCGTTCATTCGTTCGCGCGCGCGCGCACACACACACACACACACGTACACGCGCGCGCACGCGCGTACGTGGCCAACGTCACGCGAAACGGGATATTCGAGGTGATTCGCAAGCGCGCAACGAAATTAGTCTCTCCAAGTCGAGAACACGGCGGATGCGAATTTCGCCGCTTGCGACGCGAGCGACAAAAGGGTTCATGGTAGAAGCAAGTATAATAGTATGCGATCGCGCCGACCAGGCCCTCTCCCTGGCGAGATCACCCTCGCCGAGTCTGAAAATCATGAGACACGTTGGACTCTGTGTTTAATCGAGATTAGGCATGAATTTCAAGCAACTTTTAGAAATATCGCGCTGACATAGCGATTGAGAGGCTTCTCCACAAAGGGGTAAACTTAAAAAAAGAAAAGAAAGACGCGCTCACCTGCCAACGCGGCGAGATTAACCTCGCGAAATCTGAAAATCACGAGACGCGTTGGATTCAGCGTTCAATCAAGACCGAGCATGAATTTCGAGGAATTTTTAGAAATAACGCGCTGATATAACCTAACCTAACCTAACCTAACGGTTGAAAGACGGTTCCACAAAGGGTAAACTTAAAGGAAAAAAAAAAGGAAAGAAAGCCCTGAGACGCGTCCACCTGCCGGCGCGGCGAGATTTAACCTCGCAAAATCTGAAAATCATGAGACGCATTTGGATTCAGCGCTCATTCAAGATTACGCATGAATTTCGAGCAATTTTTAGGAATATCGCGCTGATATAACCTAACGGTTGAGAGGCGTTTCCACAAAGGATAAGAGAAAAAAAAAGAAAATCATGAGACGCGTTGGATTCGGCGTTTAATCAAGGTTAAGCGTGAATCTCAAGGAATTTTTCGGAAATATTACGTAACCCAACGTTTCCACGAGGGGGTAAACTTACAAAAAAGAAAGAGACAAAAAGAAAATCATGAGACGCGTTCACCTGCCAACGCGGCGAATATCGTCGTGGACGCGCCGCGACTTTCGCGCGCGCGCGAACACGCGTTTGCGTTCGCATTTTACGAACGGACCCGCGTGAATAATCGCGAGACGTGCGTTTCCGCGCGCTCGCCGCGAATACGAGGCGCGTTTCGCGATCCCGCGGTATCGCGACGCGGTGTCCGTTACCGACCGGCGCGAATCCGCCGGGCGGCGCATCCCGCGGAGAAGCCATAACGGCCGCGCACGGAAACGTCGCTCACGCGGTGCATCCGTGCGACTGCACTCGCGCCCGTCGGGCGATCTGCTCGGCCCTCGAGTTACGCGCAAATCGGCGCCAATTGCATTTTTTTCGTCTCGCGTGTCTCGGAAGGCAAAATTTAACACTCGGCGCTCCGTCGAGTGGAAAGGGAGGAGATACGCGGACGATCGACGGCCGAGGGGAAAAAAAATCCCTTCGGGCAACACGCTATCTCTTTTCTTGCGGCTGTTGCTAGCTCCGCTTGTGAATCATTATGTAAGAAAATGGAATGCATTTGTCAAAGCGTTCGTTCGATTATCCCTCGCGCGGCGGAGACAAAGCGACGGCTCCGCCGTCTTACACCGTCGAAAGAAAGACAGAGATGGAGCGGGAGGAGAGGGTGAGAGAGGGGAGAAAGAGGGAGAAAGAGAGAGAGAAAGAAAGAGCGACAGAGAGAGAGAGAGATATAGCGAGAGAGAGAAAAGAGAGAGAGAGAGAGAGACGGAGAACGGAGTGATGTACTCATGATAAAAGATACGTGGGTACCTGTGCCGAATTCGTGCCCCGGTATCAATTTAGCAAATTCGTTGCTTTGGCGACGAAGAAATCAGTTGCGACGGCAACGCAGGAAAAGTCAGGATCTTCCACCGAATGTCGTAAACCTCATAATTGGTTGGCACGTCACAATTTTTTCGCGCAGAACGTATTCTGTACTTCAGATTGGCGACCACGACAGCAACGACGGCAACGGCGGTAGCGGCGGCGGCGGCGGCGGCGGCGGCGGCGGCGGCGGCGGCGGCGACGACGGCAACGGCAGAGGCAATAGCGGCGGCGGCGGCGGCGGCAGCGTTGACGACGACGACGACGACGACGACGACGACGGCGACGACGACGGCGACGGCGACGGCGACGACGACGGCGACGACGACGACGACGACGGCGGCGGCGGCGGCGGCGGCTGCTGCTGCTGCGGCGGCAGCAGCGGCGGCGGCGGCAGCGGTGGCGGTGGAGGCGGCGGCGGTGACGGTGACGGTGGCGGCGGCGGCGGCAGCGACGGCGGCGATTTGACGGCGGTGACGGTGGTGACGGCGGTGGTGGCGACGGCTGTGGTTGCACTCGCGGTTATATTCACGCCGTTGCGCGTAATTGCACTGACAATGAGCGATGTACGAATGCAGCGCGCGCGCGTGGTGATAAAGGAGGATCGGAGCGACGGAAGGAATGCCCGTTTTGTCGCGTGCAGCCGGTGCGCGTTGCTTCAAACAATTAAATTTAGTTTCATGTAGGCACTTATGTGTAAAATCCAAAACGAAAAACCGAAAACAGATCAAACAGACACACAAATCCTGTAGATTATTTCATTGGCGACGGCGGTGGCGGTGGCGATGATGACGACGGCGACGGTGGTACTGACGATGATGATGATGATAGTAGTGGTGGTGGTGGTGGTGATAATGGTGGTGGTGGTGGTGGTGGTGGTGATGGTAGTGGCGGTGGTGGTGGTGGTGGAGGTGCTGGTGCTGGTGGTGGTGGTGCTGGTGGTGGTGGTGGTGGTGGTGAC
>NW_011967233.1:1942782-1958318 GCF_000949405.1 Vollenhovia emeryi | reverse complement strand
GGTGGTGGTGGTGGTGGTAGTGATGATTATGATGAGAACGACGAGACAACAGTGAGTGGAGTTTAAGGCCCGGCGCAGCGTTTTGATATATCGTGTAGTGCCTACATAGCCGTGATGCATAAATTGGACTGTCTCGCTGAAAGAGCGGTGCAATGGTGCGAGCTCCACAAAACTGAAACCAGTTTGCTCGCGCCTCACCACCGAAGTCGCACCCCAGTCCAATCCAATTCAATCGTCTACCTCTCTTCGCGGTGTACGCGGACCCCGCCTTACTCAGGGCCGTCGTGAGGCGCCCGGGTTACCCCGGCGTCGCGACTCGCCCGTCCAATGGGAACGGCCGCAGCGTTTTTAAATACCGTTTTACGTTATCGTCTCTTTTACAGAGATCGCGTACGAGAATTTCAACTGTATTCCGTATATTCGAACTTATTCTCGGTGCATTACGCGGAGACGCCGTTGATTTGCATAGTTAGCTGAACATCGCTTTTATTGTGTAGCGCGAGTTTTTATATATTTCTGTATAATCGAGTATATCTTTGAAAGTTATTGTTTTTAAGATGTAATAATTAAACCAAGCGGTGGCAAATTAATCGCAACACTGTGATGTGTGAAAGAACTAGCGAATATCTTCCATAAAATTTGTTTATATAAAACGTTATAGGGACATAAAACTGATTGAAAAATGAAAATTCAATAAATCTCGCAAGCCATTTCTTTTGATATCCGTGATAAACTGTTACATTATTAAAATACGCCCTGATTTGCGCAATCTCTAGACTTTAACAAAATAAGGGAGAGAAAGAAATAGAGAAAAGAGAAAGTAAAAAAAAGCACGCACCCGTTTGCACGATGAGGCAACGTCGAAGAATTCTTCGCCTCGAGAGCAGAATCGAGGTTTTTAAAAAAGTTCAAACGAATCGCGAAACCAAAAGGGAAGCCAATCATAAATGTCCCCCTCTCCCGTCCCTCCCTTTCTAACAGCAGAAATTTCGTGTGCCGAGTCGTAGACACGCACGCTCACGAAAACGACGCGTGTCTGTGACCTCGACACGTCTCCGCGCGTCCGCGTCTCGCCGAAAGAAAAACGGTCAGCGATCTCGACGAGCGCGACGAACGGGATCCGCCGGCAGTGTTACGGCCCTGCGTGCTAACCGTAAGCCACCCGTCTGGTCGGAGCATGCACCCGCGTCCCTCCGACGGCACGGCGTGGCGCGGCGCGACGAAGGCGCGAGCGAGAGCGAGGATACCGTCGGCTGCCTAACTCGCTCGCTCACTCTCGCCTTGCAGAAACCTGTTCGGCTCGGAACTTTTCTACTTTCTTGACGATTATTTTTATCTGCTGAGAATCGCACGCAGCAGGCAGGCAGGCAGGCAAGCAGGCAGGCAGGCAGGCAGACGGGCAGACAGGCTAGCCGGCCGGCCGGCCGGCCGGCCGGGTGCCGTACTATGCCGCATTACGTTGCGTCGAGCCGCGCCACGGCGTGTCGCGCCGGCTCTGCCGGAAGCGGGCCATCCTAAAAACTATCAACGGTTGGACGGACCGGCAGGCCGCACTCTCGCCACAAAAATTTAATTCTCCTCAAGTACCATCGGCGCGTACACTGTACGCCTTCCTCTCTTTCCCCATTTCCCGTTTCATTTCATTCCTTCTCTCCCTCCCCTCCCCCCTCCTCTCTCTCGCTCTCTCGCCTCTTTGTCCTTTTCCCACATTCCTTCTCTCACGTCGCGTCGCCGTCTTTGTCTCTCTATGTTCTCGCGCTATCTTTCTTTGTTTCTTCCTTTCTCTTTCTCCCGTTCGGTAATACCCGATTCCTCACGTTGTCCTCATCGCACCAATCGACCGTCTGCGCCGCGCAGACAATGCACTTTTTTGCACAGTCTTCGCGCTCGCCATTGTCGTGGGAGGTTAAAATTTAAGCGGGCGCGCCAATGAAATTTCCGTTCGCGTTTTCGGAGGGTCCGCGAGGATTCGCGGATTTACACATTTGCGCGACGACTGCGTTTTTGTATTTATATATTTCGCAATGTGCCAGACGTGTTGCATTTGACACCGAAAAGCCGTAAAGCGCACAGAACAAACGCGCCCGTTTTCGTCGCGGCTCGGCATCGGCGAATTTTGTACAAAAAGAGAAATTAATTGTGTAATAAACCGTTGTAACATTTGGGCACACGTAATGAGTAGAATTCAATTTTTCACTAGCGTCAACTGTTATATTTAAAAAATTAACATGGTATTATCGCAGATTTAATCTGCATCCTCGAAAAGCGAAACTTGGAATTTTTTGTTCCCCTCAAATATAATCACGGTTCTTTTGTCTCTTGCAAATATTTCTCGCATTCGCACAAGCTGATCAACAAAAAAATCTCTTTTTCCTCACATTACATCGTATCGTATATCATTAATTTATAGGAGTTAAAGGAAAATTAAAAGAATACAGAATGTTCTTTAATTCGAATGTTTCTAATCATTTCCCAAGTGCATGTTGTAAATTTAGCACACTTTCCGTTAATTCAGTCAAGTAGATAATTTTTTTAATGAAGTGTCGATTTAAAAAAGGAAAAATAGGCGGTAAGTACATAAAAAAATATTTAAATGTATGTATATTAAACAAAAACTTAGCAACTCAAAAATAGATATAAAATCAATTTAATTAGCCAAACATTACTGAAAATGAGATAAATTTAAATCTTAAACATTTTTTTAGTTACTACATATTTAATTAATAAAATTTTGTTTTATTTTCTGTGGTTTCAGACAAATTTTACGTCACATAAATGGACTCACAATAAAATCAATTTTTGTTGTATAAAAACTTCGTATGCCTCTGGTTGTGAGTCACATTTTAATACACATACATTTCTACAGACATGTTAATTCTTTTATATTTTAATTATAATTCGTAAATTTTGATTTTAAATATTACTTACAATATAACATGATATATAATTTAATACAATACAGAAATATTATGCTTGTATTATAATATTTAAAGATACCTACTCGTTTTAAAAACTTACGATTTTCTCAAATGACGAATGACACATTATATTATTAACTGTACAATGTAGTCTCGTGAAAAATGTTATTTTTGAGATTACTTTTTATTTAACTTACCAGATCTCGATCGGGAAAGATTGCACCAATTGCATTCGAACACCGATTATAATAGACAGTTCATATCGATATTATATAATGATGTCGTTAGATATTTTAGAATTTTTACTTCTGAAATATTAAAATACAAAATTTGACAAAGCGAAAATACTAAATAACCTGGTAGCTCTGACGATGCAGTGCTGTGGTCGCCTAATTCCCAATACCCGGTACATCCGGCAATTCTCTTTTTATATACTTGGTGTCGCGATGCTACCGCGTCTCTTGATTTATACACATGAATACTAACTTCACATACTTTTTACCATGCATCTAATTGTGTTCAAAATTTAAACATTAAAAGCGTATCGTGAGCCATTAAACATTATTCTTCTGCAAAAATATACGTAATTGAAAGCTGCCAGTCAGCAAAATGTTAACAGATAGGCTGACAGCAGATTCATCAGAAACCCACACCAAAACCTTAGCTATCTGTGTTGTTTTGGCTTTTGTTTTGGCAACAGAGTCTGTAAAACGCACGCAGTCAACAGATTGTCAGCAGAAACCGAGCAGGTCCAGTTGTGTGAGCAGATTTTGTTGTATTTCTGCTGACATGCTGGCAATATGTCGAAGGTATCAGTTCCTTTTTGCCATTAAATTTGTAGTGGGCACTTGACGAAATCTGTTCCGACAGACTTGGCTGTCTGGGCCGTTGTTAAAACATTTTATTTGTAATTATCGCGACTTGGGCGACCTTTTCATTACTGTTATACAATGACAAGCCGGATGAGCGATACAATTATTTCCGGCAAACGTTGTTGAATATTACGTGTACTTTTACAATATCAAGAAGAGGCATACGTAACCCAACGGAGAAGCATTGGGGCGCAAGGCAGCGGATGACGATTTTTTCTGACGACAATACTTAATGACACCGCGTTGCACAGGTTCGGTTTGTTTCCCACGTTAATATCGGCGATCCGCACCACGAGTGCAGACAGTAAGGAAGATTTTTCTCAGGAGGGCCTCCCCCCTGCCCAAGCCAGCATAAACAGCGTGGTATTAACCGTGGGGTCCCCCCCCCCCCCCGGCAGACCCCCAGCGAGTCGTGCTCGCTGTCTTCTCGCTCTCCTTCGCAAACTCGTTTACCACTAAGAGAAATTCTCCCTTTTTCGCAGATGAATAGGGGTGAACCTGTATTGCAGGACAATAATACCACCGCCCGGCGGAACAGCCGTACGTAACCCGGACGAAGGATTGTGAGGGGGACAGAGAAGGGAGAAGAAGAGCCCGATTCCCTTGGGGGGTCGTTGGACCAGGGCGCTATGTGGATTATCATAATAAAGGCCGCCTAAATGTTATCTCGTATTAAGTCATACTTTTGTTTTCCTCTTGTGCGCTCTGGGAACTGCTTTTACGCGCGCAGCAAGGGAAGTGCGCTTCTTTATTTCCGCGCACGACACACTCTGTGTAAAACTCGAGATGCACTCGGACGCCATTCAAGAGGGGGATGAGTCGAATCGCATGACGAGACACGGCGCAAAAGACCTCCGGGTGGAATTCTAATAAGAATTCAGGGGATCTCCTTCGATCGAATGATGCTCAATCGATCTGAATCGGAGAGAGTTCGGGAACCCGTTTTAGGTTAGCTCGAAGCGCGGGAATTTTTAAAGAGATATGTCGAAACACGTACAATACAAAAAGACTGTATGTCACACACGCAAATGCTATTGAAACACAAGTTAAGAAGACGAATACGAGGCAAGAGCTCTGGAATTACCTGATCAATCTATCAACCCTTATAGAAATGTAAGCGAAATAGTTACCAGAAAATTACTGTGCGTCAGTAATTTACAATAATTCAATTACTGAACTTTAATTGTTCAGTGCTTCTTTTCGTTCCCAGTTGTTACATTTCTGTAATGGAACGAATCAATATTTACTTAATAATTTTGCCGGCAACAAAAATGAATTTTATCATTATCTGTGGTATATAATAGTTAAAAAATTGTTTCCAATTAATCCGACATAATCGAACTGTGTTGAAATAATTAGATGTTAACATGATTTCGTTACACACTCGAGCAGAACGAGGATTCACGATAATGTCAAAATAACGTTAGATTGAAGTGGCGTTAAAGTGACTTTTAATAGTCAATTTTCAAGTCGTTTTAACAACAATTTGATATCTTCTTGTTCCGCTTGGGCAATTGTTAATGAAACAGTGTGATTAATATAGAGAGTGTTCCGAAATGTCCAGAGTATTGAAAATCTGTAGATCATGTCGCATATACTATAGTTTTTCAGTGCATAGAACATACCTGTATGGACTTCATATATTATACAATCGTATTCTCTCGACTTAGACTCGATTTCACCAACGTCGCTTAACTTTAACCTTAGCTTCACTTATCCTTGGTGTCTTTCTAATTGCCCCCTTAGAAAGAGGCGAAGAATGCGTTAATATAAGATTAAGGATGCTGGAGAAGCCGGGTCTTATTGTTAGACATTTTTCTGAAAAAGAAACCATTATGCTATAATAATATGCACACTGATACTAGACACGTGCAACAGGTGCACAGGCACAAAGTCCAAGGTGCAAGGGGGATTCCTGAAATAAAAGTGACAAAAAATTAAGTATTTTCAATTTTTTTAAATTAAAAAATTTCGAATTTATTAAATTCTAAATTTGCGTTATTTAGCAATTAAGTACTCGATTCCTCGACGCAATAATGGTTATATCGTGTTTCTTTTTACATTTGTCACGTTAACAATATATTTTTCGTATTTTTTCAGTGTGGAAACTTATATATATTTTAGAAATCTCGAGTTGCGACTGTTGAAAAAATCTGTTGGGTATTTTGATAATACACTTTCCCCTATTATTTCAATTTTTTATTTCGCATACATAAAAGTAATAATTTTTCAGCATTCTAAATATTTGTCTCTGAAGATAGACTTTCGAATTATAAATAATATTCGAGAAGATTTAGATCTCTGTGCGATGGACTTGTCTAGTAACTTTGAAAAGATGGATTCAAACGGTCGCTACACGCGTCGGGAGTCAACACCGACGCGACATACACCATCGATGACGTCACGACCGAACGAATCGTGGAGACCCGTGGACTGGGCGTGTTTACTCCGAACGTTCGGTCGACGCGATCGAAGGATCCGCGCGAGGTAAGAGGATTCGAAAATCATTTCCACCGACGTAGCGATACATCAAAGTCCGCGTGCAATAAAGGACTAGATCCACAAGAGACATATTTTAACGTGGTTTCCTTTACGTAAACTATATAGTACCCGAGAGAAACGCGAGGGCACGCGACCAAGGCAGAATGCACGAGGTGGATTGAAGTTGGAAAAAGTGCCTTCAGCGGTGACGCACCGCCGACTCCAATTGGCCTGGTTGAGAAAGAAAGCGCGTACTTGTCGAAGCCATGGCCAGTATTTTCCAGGCGGTAACGACGATCGTCGTTGCCTGTTGGTTCTACTGCCTGCTGGGCGTTGTCGGCCAGTACGAGTGGCAACCACAGGACACATTCGACGATGTCCGCACGCAGATGGACAAGGTGAACCACGACAACTGCCCGATACAGCACCTCGGCGACTTGTATCTGCCAATAGACGCGGTGTCGCATCTGCCCGACGCAAAGGACATCAACATCAACCCGGTGTTCCCGAATCGCACGGCCCTGCTGCACCTTTATAACATGGCGCAGAGCAGGAGCTTCTTCTGGAGCTACATCCTGCAGTCGCGCTTCATCCGACCGGCGATCAACGACACCTACGACCCAGGCATGATGTATTACTTCTTCTCCACGGTGGCAGATGTTGCCGCCAACCCGTACATCAATGCGTCGGCCATCTATTTCTCGCCCAATATGTCTTACTCGCCGTCCTACAGAGGCTTCTTCAATAAGACTTTTCCGCGATTCGCGCCACGGACCTTCAGGGCGGATGACTTCAACGATCCCATACACCTGGAAAGGATATCCACCAGAAATACATTTATTGTGGAGGATTTAGGGGCGTTTCCCAGTACCAGGCTCAGCGACGATTACACCACTGATTTTTATCGTATAAACGAATGGTATGTGGAAAGGATAAAAGCTATGGCGCTGTGGAAAAAGATTTAACTAACACTTAACATGTATATAATTATCCTACTTTTGTATACTGTACCATGAGGTAAATTTCGCCGATTGATCGATAAGATTATATACTTTTCTATTTATTCTATAAATTAATTTACTTACAGGTACAAGATGTGGTTGCCAGATGTGGTAGAAAAGAGGCACGATACTAAGACGACGTACCAGGTTGAAATTCGCTATGCCAACAATACAAATGAAACATATACTTTCCACGGCCCACGCGGTAATGAAGGAGCTATAGAAGCTAGCCTAAGGTGCCAAAGTTTCATTTTTCATCGATTTTATCACGCGCAGATGCTGACGAAAATCCTGGACCTGTCAAGTGGACCAGACCATATTTCGATTGTGGCCGATCAAATCGATGGCTCGTAGCCGCGGTATCACCTGTGGCAGATATTTATCCACGACACACTGGCTTCAGGCATATCGAGTACCCAACGTACACTGGCATTTCAGTAATGGAGATGGACTTTGAGAGGATAGATATAAATCAATGTCCCAAGAGTCCAGGGAACGATGGTCGTAACAGATTCGCAAATACCTCAAAGTGCAAGCTCGATACTACCGAGGTATACGTTTAACATTTTATCATCCAAACGCACTTATTAATTATTGACAATTTAACGGATACACATGTATGTCTGGTTGCAGTGCGAACCGATACATGGTTGGGGCTTCAGAAAAGGTGGATATCAATGTAGATGTAAACCAGGTTACAGATTACCGACCGTAGTACGACGATCTTATCTGGGTGAAATAATAGAGAGAGCGACGCAGGAACAATACTACAATAATTTTGATTGCTCGCGGATTGGCTGTATGTATTCTCGTATACTTGATCGCGGTATCACCTGGCGCAAAGTCTTTTCAACAAAGGTTTCGCTCCGCAGGGGTTCATAAAACACCAGCGCAATGGGAGAAGATGAAGCCGTACATCAGAGAAAAATATCTCACGCAGAATAATCATTATAGAAATCATTCGACCGGTCCGGCTGCGCTTCACGACACAAAGCTGAACATTGACGAGTCTCTCAGATTTATTCTGGGTGTGAATGCGAGGACCTGTAATAGGTACGCATCGCTTCCCATTATCGCAACGTACACTTCTTATTATCGAGATTAACGAATTTGAACAATTTCCGAATTGTATTTTTAGTTATGCGCCGCAAGATTTGGTGCTACGCGGAGACATTAGCTTCGGTGCGGAAGAGTTCTTCGAGAACGAAGCGAAAATGGCGGTTAGATTGGCAAACTTTATCAGCGTATTTCTACAAGTATCAGATCCCTTGGAAGTTTACTCGGGCAAAAGAGTAGCCGACAAACCTCTCACGGAAGATCAAATGATAGGGGAGACCCTGGCTCTGGTACTCGGCGATTTAAGGATATTGTCAGCTGGCACCTTTTGGGACCGTAATAAATTTAGCAACAGAACGTTCTTCGCTCCGTACGCTTATAGGTCGACT
This sequence comes from Vollenhovia emeryi, assembly GCF_000949405.1. Classification (NCBI taxonomy): domain Eukaryota; kingdom Metazoa; phylum Arthropoda; class Insecta; order Hymenoptera; family Formicidae; genus Vollenhovia; species Vollenhovia emeryi. The sequence goes on along the minus strand of NW_011967233.1, from coordinate 1,949,601 downwards.
GATCGCAACTTTCGCGTTGAAGATTTAGCGAGGCTCAATGCCACAGGTAAAATAAAATAAAATTATTTACATAGCAAAACGGGAATATAACTTAAAATTGAAATGTACATTTTCATTCAGATTCTCTTAATAGATTTAGATTTATTAGTCAACCATGTTCATAAGCGCATAGATATTTTTAATATATGCCCTAATACAATATATCTATGTATATATTAGTTATATTATATAATACAATTTATTATTACAGATGAAGCATATATGAAGAAGAGTTATTTCAAAGTATTGAAGCAACGTTGGGCAACGAATTTTGATCAACTAGAGAAATATTATATGAAAATAAAAGTTCGATCCAATGAAACTGGCGAGCACTTGAAAAAGTTCGAGCACTATCCAACTGATTACAGGTGAGAGAGAACGTGTATATCGTTTGTTAGTGCAAAACTCGCACAATGACGATTCTATTTTATCGATACGTTCCGAAGCGATAATAATATATGGCGGAGCATTAAAGTATAAAGGGATTACGTTCCCGAAAGCTTGGGGGCGAGGGGGAGGGGAATCCGATCTCTAAAGTACGATTTATTCTAATGTATGGGAACGCGGCGAATGGGTCGTCTGTGTAGGGCAGCAAACCTGGACCATGGACACTGGACCTCTCCGTACTTCGATTGTAACGGCAAGGTGAAGAAGTGGGTAATTACCTATGCATCCCCATTTTTCGGCTGGGACAGCTTGAAGGCGAAACTGGAATTCAAGTGAGTGTTCTCATCGAGGTGCGATCACACATGTAGAAAAAGGAGTGCGTTTCTGTGTACGCGTGTATATGCATGTATGTATACACGTACGCGTGCACTGTACGTGCGGGCGTGCAGATATGTATGCGTACGTTTGTGTGTGTGTACGTGTGCGTATACATCTGCGCGCGCACACGTGTGTATTAGAGAAATTTAATATGAGAGACACTGTAGATACACAGAACCAGTTTTGTAATAAAAGGGAAGAGATGAGGAAGATCATATTTAAGAGTAAGACACTTACAGGGGTGTCGTAGCTGTTACCATGGATATGCTTCGACTGGATATAAATCAATGCGATGATAAATTTTACCAACCAAACGCATTCAAGGATACGCACAAGTGCGACAGAAAGACCTCATATGTAAGCTGGCTTATTTTATTGTATTAAATAACAATGTCGGAAATATTTATGCTATGTAAACTCGGAATATTGCAAGAGAACTTTAATGTTTCATAATCCCGAAACATTTTCAAACTAATATAATTCTACATGTTAATTTTACTATTGACAAACTTTAAATATTCGATTTTCACAGTGCGTACCAATCCTTGGGAGAGGATTTGAGACAGGTGGATACAAATGTGAATGCAAGCAAGGCTTTGAATATCCATACGAGGATACATTTACATATTATGACGGGCAAATAATGGAAGCTGAATTCAATAATCTTGTTGATGACAACGCAACAAGGTTTCATTATTTTATATCTTTCTTCTTTTGTAAACGTTCGAAGATTATGTATTTTATTTTAAAATCATCTAAAAATTACGTAACAGCATTATGATTTATAAATCTCATCACGATTATTACAATTATTTGTTATATTAATGATTTATGAATATTATTTCAGATATGATATGTTCAAATGTCGATTGGCTGGTGCTGCATCGATTCAAGTTAGTTGGGTTCTATTGCTGTTGGTCCTGATAGTCTTTCCAGTTCAAAGAGGACGAATATGAAATACTCTTAGTATTTTCTAAGACAAAATATCTACAGTTACACTTTTTTACTGTATTAGCTACCTTTTTCAAGCCGTCCATAATGTAAGCCGTCCATGTAAATGTAAGTTAGTTACTGTTATTGAACACACACGCACACATACACACACACACAGGCATACATTACAGAAGAAGTTACTAAATAAGATTTTTATAATAACAATGAACGTGCGTAAATGCAGAACAATAATTTATTATATTTTTATATCTATATTTTTTATTTCTCTAAATAACTGAATATATATTTGCATAAAATGTTCAGAATTTTATAATACAATTTGAAGATGAAAATAATATATTTTACCCATTTAATTATCAATGCAATTAATAGTGACACTAAATAATGAGTCAATAATCATATTAAAAAGATCTGATAGTTATATAACTACTGCCATCTGTCCAAAAACATAATGATCATTTTTCAATCGTCAATATTTTAGCAATTTGTATGATATAATAATTACAAGATATTGTGTAATTTAATTTTTTTACTATAACGTCTAATAAGAGAGGAACTTTTGTACAAGCTTATATACTTATTAAGATAGTTTAACAGAAATATGAAACTTCGAATAACCAAATTTATCAAAACTAGTACAAAATGTTTGCTACAAATTTTGTTGGCAGAATACTAGCAAAAATATAACAAAAGCTATTAATAGAATATGATTGCAGATTAATTGTAATATGCTGTCAAATTATATTAGTAGGCTTTACTAGTAGACCATTAGTATAATGGAAACACAGTCGATTAATTTACACAATGTTCTGATAGAACCTGCTAGCAGATCTGATACTATTAATAGTTTTAACATTTAGAGTAAGTAAAAAAATTGATGTAATCTTTTTCATAATTATGAAAAGATATACATCAAAATTTTTATATTAGATATATTCCAAAGATAGTGTTCATGGACAAAATATGCAATCCAAGATCTTAGTAATAAACATCTTTATTGTTTTAATGGAATTAAATGTAATTTCAGGAACTCCACCACAATATAATTTTTGCCATTCATGCATTTTAGATTGCCTTATGTATTTTAGTTTACTTAGAAATATAGTCTTTGAGAAAGACATGGAATACCATGTTCTTAATCTAAGCTGTATTTATAAAATATATTTACAAATTATATCATAAGCTTATTTTTATTATTGATTTATATACAAATTTTGTATATATATGTCATTTATACTATATACATACTACTATAGATGTATGTATATTAACTTATCATATATAAATATTAATATACATACATATGTACATATATATAGCATAAATTCTTTAACATAATTACAGGATATATACAATATAATCCCGATGTTGAAAGTCGATAATATAATCATAGCTCTTTGTATTTAATATATTTAGTATTTTTTATATAAAATACAGATGTTTTATGTAGATTTATATCATGTAATTATGTTAAACTAACATTTATTTTAATAAGCCCTCAATTAGTGATTTAATTGTTAATAATTTGATATTTTTTCTAAGAAAAATTCATAGAAGATTTCATAGGAGAGAGAACTAAATTTCCTTATTAAAAATAATTTTCCTTATTTTTTAAAATTAGTGGAGAGAAAATTTGATAACACATTTACGTTTATTATTCATCAATTTTTGTCTATATATTTATATGTTTAACAAATATTAATTTTATATAATACACAATCTTTGATACATTAATATAAAACCCTACTTACTTTGGCAAAGTAAATATCACATATATCTTTCAATTTACTGTTCCTTCTTACTAAGATAATGATGTTTAATAAATCTAGAACCCTGCGTAATTTGTGCACCCTCATTGACAATGTGGCAGGCAAATAGAAGCATGTTGCGTGGCTGCACCTTGATTGCAAATCTCATAAACATTGCTGAATATAAGCATAAGGCTGAAAAAGATCGGTCTTGAAAATTAACACCAAATAAATAGATACCATTATAGAATTTCCAAGAACTATTATCACATCAACTCTTATAAATTTCACAACAACATAGAAATAAAGATTTACAGTGAATCTTTATTATCTACTTTATACTTGAATAAAATTTAATACAAAACAAGTAAAAACAAAAATAATATTACATAATAAGAATGCCAAATATTTTCACTCTGATTTTATTAAATTGTTATAAATCTCTTATAGCTAGCATAAATACTCGTATAAGTACAAAATAGATGTAATGAATGTTGTCAAACAGCAAATGTATGTATGCCATAAAAAAACAGCTTAAGGACGTTCATCGACTGTAATCGTAGCCAAAAGTTTTCACCAACGTTCGGCTTTCTTTCCGTACAGCGCGACCGTCTCTCTACTTCACGATTTTTAGTGTAAATTATACACACTACACAATTAACGCGGCTCTGCGTTTTACATTTATACACGTGTACTAGCGCACTTTGTGAAAAACGAAGATTGGACAATGTTGCTTTTGTGAATGTATTGGCCGAAACGCTTCGAAATATCATCAGATGGAGAATTTCGGATTACAATTACGCATAAACGATACGGCTATGTATCCCTATCTTGTATATAATTATTCCTAATATCATTATGCATCATAGATTACTTTTTATTTTCAATTTCTATCACAATAAATTAAAATATCCCTGTATAGAACACGTTTCGCCTACGTCATACAAGTAACTTTGAATTTGATATTGAATATCTCGACTTTGGTACGAACACGTTTTTTAAAATTGAGCAGGCATATAGATAGCACTATTAATAGCATATGGTTCAAATGTGAAGCAAATACATAGAAAATCGATTTACCGATGAACGTCCTTAATATACGTTTACCAGAGACTCGACAGATGTGGACAAATGAAATTCATTGGCGCGAATTGAATTAATGGAAGGTAAACCGAGTCCCTCAAGTACTCAGAAAACTCGTGGATAAACTGCAATATGAATAAGAAAAGTGTATTAATCGAACTAACCAAGGGTCATTTTTCCACTGATGTACTTGGGATCTCTTTGAATATCAGCGATGGCAGCAATTGGTATCGCCCAGTTAGCAGCTGGTCCCCAGAAGTGTGTGCTGAAAGAAAAACAAACATCGTTCGTGTACGTAATATCTGATGCGCACACTTATAATTGTGACCTATACAATAAGTAGTAGTAGTTATATGGAGAATAATATAAGGGCGACTCTCAAAATTCTAGTTACTTTTGACATAGCAAACTTTCTTAAGAAGAGTACTTAATTTTTTTTATTATTTGTATGTGTATATGTTTATATATAATAGTTCATTGCCTCCTAATAATGTTTTCTTAAAGCAGCTGTGCTAAAAAGGTGTTCATACACATGCAGTTGTTGGATACACCACACAGGATCGTCCTTTATCTCTCTCGCTAATTCCTTTTGTTTCTTCCTCCGTTCTTCGAGCTGTTTTTATTAATGTACATTATTTTCTCATTGTTTAAAAACAATAAGAAAATCTTTGAAGATGAGTACGATAATGAATTTTGAATGATTTCACTTTAGCTGTATACCCAGATAGCCAAATCTGTCAGAACAGATTTCGTCAAGTGCCCAGTACAAATTTTCAAGGCAGAAAGACTGTAGATTGCATACAGGAACTGATATATTTGATATGTTGCCAGCGTGTCAGCAGAAATAACAAAATGCTCATATAATTGGACCTGGGAGTCAATTCTGTATCTTACAATATAGTGAAAATGCTAAGAGTGAGCGGCTTCGTCTCTTTCTAAGGGGACGACTAGAATAATAGTATTGAATGGTGGAATCTAAATCAAAATGACGATGCACTACGTTCTGTGCGAAATATTCTTGTGATCCAAAAACTAACAGAAAAGGGGAGATCGTGCTTTGATTAACTATTATATAAAATCAGTAAGATTAACTTTTTGAGCCACACGGAGCAACTGGTTTAAAATAATTGTGAAGTCAAAGTATTTGTTTGAACATTGCAATATTTAGTTATCTTTGAATGTTATATCTGTTTATTGTGTTTAAATATTTGTATTGCGTTTTTCAAATCAGTGTATCTTGATGACAGATTATTTTTCTGTGTTATACTAATACGCTTTCCGCTGAGAAATATGTTGATATGGAAATTTTCACTGTGTGGTCTAGAGAAGCCTTCCAACAAGTAGTAACATAGTAATGACTTAACATAATAAGAATTTTCTACTAAATCTATGTCACAAAAACACCGTCGGGTTAAGTACCCAAAATTGACCAAAATTATGAAAATCACCCATAACCATCATTTACCTCGTGAAATAGTCACGGGTTTCTTTGCTCTTGAGAACTTTCATAAAACGACTCATCTTGAATATTTGTCTTTTCACCAGCAAGAAATTGCTTACGTAAAGAAATTCGACGGTTTGGACTTTGCCTAGGATACAATCTATGGGGTGCACAGTGCATGTCAGAGTAGGGCCCGGTTTCACCAACGCGAGTTAATCTAATCGGTCGGTTAACTTAACAGGGTGCCAACATAAAACTTCTTTATTAACCTATTTTCTTGGTTAATAAAGAAGTTTTATGTTGGCACCCTGTCAAGTTAACCGACCGATTAGATTAACTCGCGTTGGTGAAACCGGGCCTAGGGATAGGCAATGTTTGTCGATTAATCGGTATAGTCGATTTTTTTACTAACAATCGATTATTCCGTCCGATGTTTTTGTTGTCCAATGCATCGATGCTCGATTACATCTGTTGAACATCGACGTTTTTCAAAAACTAATATTTTCTATTTAGGGCCGGTTTTTCCAACTGCTTGGCAAAATAACTAATGCGGGATTCACACTGGGTCCGATATTCAATACGATTGATTCTTACTTTTGGTTCCTCGTGGGATCTAAAAGTATAAACCAATCATATCGGATATTGGATCCAGTGTAAAGCCTATCACACAATGCCAGGCAACAGGCAATAGGAATAGGCCCGGTTTCACCAACGCGAGTTAATCTAATCGGTCGGTTAACTTGACAGGGTGCCAACATAAAACTTCTTTATTAACCTATTTTCTTGGTT
>NW_011967233.1:1926252-1942614 GCF_000949405.1 Vollenhovia emeryi | reverse complement strand
TGGGTCCGATATTCATTACGATTGATTCTTACTTTTGGTTCCTCGTGGGATCTACAAGTATAAACCAATCATATCGGATATTGGATACAGTGTAAAGCCTATCAAACAATGACAGGCAACAGTAAATAGTAATAGGCACGGTGTCACCACCGCCCGTTAATCTAATCGGTCGGTTAACTTGACAGGGTGCCAACATAAAACTTCTTTATTAACCTATTTTCTTGGTTAATAAAGAAGTTTTATGTTGGCACCCTGTCAAGTTAACCGACCGATTAGATTAACTCGCGTTGGTGAAACCGGGCCATAGAGAATAGAATTTTTGACGCGTTGGATTCGTCAGAAATTTTCTACTAACCAATCCAACGCGTCAGAAATTCTATTCCCTGTTCCTGTTGCCTGTTGCCTCGCATTGTGTGATAGGCTTAAATCCTTCATAATGGCTCTAGCAGACCAACGCGACAACGCGACGCGCGATGATACAATGGGCGTACAGTCTTTATGGGAAAACTCATTGGAGTGCGTAGGTTTTATGGAAAAGCGTACAGTTTTCCCATAAAGACTGTACGCCCATTAGATCATCGCGCGTCGCGCATTGTCGCGCTGATCTACTACAGCTATAATCTTTCGGGAATTTGATGCTTTTCTTTTACTTCGCAGCCATTATATACCTACACAGTACTTCGTCATCTAAAATAGAAATTGAACAGAGAAACGAATTATAATGAGAATTCAACACACCGATAAAGGTTAAGCTACATATTTGTATGCTGTTGGGCATAAATAAGGTGCCCAGTGAAGTCCCATTTAACAGGCATTAAGACTAAAAAACTTTTCTACTTACCGTGGTCACAAAAATAATATACCGATTTATTTGATCACAATTATTTAAGTTTCATCTCTATGCGCGGAACTGTAGGATCGTACATACTCATCAAAGCCACACTACCCATATATAACTTTTATCTCATTGGTCTGCCCAGAGCATGTCGGATACGCAGAAGAGATCGACGCAAAACGAAACAAATGCATAGAACTTGTAGACAAAGTTCAGCCTATCACACAATAGGAAAGCACAGGCAATAGGAACAGGGAATAGAATTTCTGACGCGTTGGATTGGTTGGAAGAAAATTTCCAACCAATCCAACGCGTCAGAAATTCTATTCCCTGTTCCTATTGCCTGTGCTTTCCTATTGTGTGATAGGCTTTCTATGAACAAATGACGGAGTGGACCTACTAGTTATATAATGGTTATAAAACGCTAGAATTTTCAGCGTGTTATTTCTCGCTTTTGACGTCACGATTTCTAACATGGCCGTGGCAAGCCCGGGAGCCTTGAAACAGAGAATTAATTAAAGCGGAGAAATCCATGCAGAATCATTGAGCTTTTTTTATTCTTAACAGCTTCGCTTCATTTTGCAAAGAACACACGTAGACACAGTGGGTTTCGTCCCTCCCTATGCCACAAAAATATAATCTATCCCATCCCATGTCCGAGGTTACACTCGCTTCGCATAAGAAGTTACAAATCCATTCTTTACAAATTCAATTTATTTATCAAGAGAAAAGCGAGATATAACCCACACTTCAGACACGAGATGGAAAAGTTATATTTTAGTGAAGCGGAGACCCTCCGTAGGAAGATACGGAATCCACTAACTAGTTTTTCTGCTCTCTTCCCTGTTTATATGCGTCTCTACATAAATATTAATATATAACATCCTTAAACACTAATTTCAAGTGGTATGTTCTTCAAACTTTTTTCATAAATAACTTTTTAACTAACAAGCAGCGGCTAAAACTTGTTGCATGTCACGTCCTTGACAATACATGTCAAGGTCATTGAAATCAGCGAGGTCGAACCCTGCTTCTGAGCGAAACTTTCACCATTGTACGAGCCCACATAGGTTTGCAATTTTCCACGCAAAGTTATTTCGGGCGAGCTATGTAAAGGTACATACATATTCGTCTCTTACAAAACAGAGGTTGCCCACTTTATATGCATACCCAAGGAGCATATTTATGTCATATTTCGGTCAATACGACATCAAATCGACGTCATCTTGACTCTTCATTTCTCCTTGGGTATTTACCAAATGAACTAATAGGTCAGAGTTGGTCTGTGGGTCGCTATTTAACTATTACTGTTTTATAGCATTTGGATATCCATTCTTCATTTCAATTCTGCTAACGATACCGATCCATTTCTTTACCTCGTATATACAGGGTATCTTATAATTCGCGAATCACTTCACGTGGACAGCAGGTTGGACAGAATGTAAAAACCATTTTGTAATTTTTACAATATTACTGAGATGATATAAAAAGTCACAAATCCAGATTTGATGAAAGAAATTGCAAAATGATACAGGACTCGAAATTCAGTTTAACCCATTTACCTATAAAAGGGTGATTCGCAAATTATTACACCCTACATAAACGTTCTGATTTCGACGAGAATTTGTTTTCGCTTATTTTTCTTTTCAACCAACTAGATGTGTGTGCAAAATAAATTACGTGAAAGAATGATGTGCTAAAAAGTTCATAATTTATTAATACCACACTCTGGTCAAGTCAGGTATCTGTATGGTTATGTTTGAAATATTTTATATAATAACAAATTTATATATATGTATATAGGTTATCTCTAATATCTTACAAATTTTTATATTTATTTTTTACAATAAACACAAAGAAGAGATTACTAGGTTTTTGTGTCAGTACTTATGTTACAATTATCTTTACACACATTAGATTCACATACTTTATAGCAATTTTAGTGATAAAATCATCAGAATATCAGACATAATGTATTTTAATTGCAAATAAAAAAAAGGATAAAGAGCCACTTCTTATTCTTCATGCAGCACAAAATAAGTATTAAATAGCTTGTCCTTTTTTTCATCATAATTCTACCGTTTGTTTCGAGTCATTTGTTACAATTAGATACATGTCTAGTATACATGTGTGTATTATGTATACGCGATTATGTATATGCACGTGTAATGCATACATATACATACAAACGTGTATATAGCGTACGTGTATATGTATTACTTTTAATTGTAGCACAAGACTAGTCGCCGTAAAGTAATTAGCCACAATACAAGAATGGAGTTGCGCGCGATTATCACTGACGCTACTAATGATATTATAGGAATAGATACGAAAGTATAGCGTGCGTATAGAACAGCCACTTAAGTTTCAATATGTTCTCGTTTTTCTTACGTCGAAAAATACAACTATTAAAGATTCTATCTTTGTTGACATTATTAAAGCTAAATGATAAACATAAATATAGAGCATATACTTTGAAATATATAATACATAGAAATAATTAATTTAAGTGGTATAATACATTGCTCTCTTTTTCTCTCACTTATTCAATCATTCTCTCATTCTCTCTCTCTCTCTCTCTTCCTCCATTCTCGAATACCATAATTATTAAATAGTACATACTTTACAATTCAATTAGACACTGGTAGTTCTTTACATACATGAACTATACTGCCAATTGTACTTTAGTACGACTTCGTATCAAGAACACCAAATTAGTAAGGCACTCACGGTGAGAATTTTGAGGTACTTGAATTTAAATCTCGACATTGGAAGACGATTTGAAACACGGCGGCAAAGGCCGAGATACATTTTAAATTATGCATTTGAGGAAAGGCATTCGATTATCACTACATGTTACATCGATGTTGTTACCTAAGATAAATTTGTCACAATTTCGTAATACGAAATATAGACAAACATGGACAACATGCGTTAATCATAAACTCACTTTCGATATATATAATGGTTAAACTCGTTCGTACAGCGATATATATACACATCAGTTCCTCTTTTGCTATTATTAAGGCTCTTATAATAAGGACATTCGTTACAAGTAATTGTGACTAATGTCACTAAAAAATATAATTAGTTACAATGGCAACTTAGCTACGATGTACTGGATTACGAAAACGTAATCATTGTCAAATGTCGTTACTGTTTTCATGTCGGCTGGATTGATTTTGCCTCGGCAATCTTATTGTGCGACAAAATTTTAGACTCAATGCAACTGTTACCGCTAATATGGTTTCCACGATACGTTGACAAGCGTATAAAGAGCTATTAAATATCTTCAAAATGTATACAATGTGTTTAATGTATACGATGTGCTACACAAATTCATGGTATCTTAGAAGTTAAACAACATTAGAAAACGTTTAAAACGGTTAAAAGGTAATCATTCAAATCTGCGATGAACACATTACATTCATTCGAAAATCTACACATAAAGTAATATACATATATTTTTTAATAATTATTTATAATTCTTTGTAAAATTTGAAATAAATGACAATGTTAAATAAAATCGATACGTTTAAAAGCCGTATACATTCCTAATTAGTGTCAATATCACAGTATTTGCGAAAATGTATTAAACTGGGTACTTTTGTCTGAGATAACTAATACAGACGAATGAAAATGGCAAGTAAAATATTTGTATTTTTTTCCATAAATGTATTCTATAATGCCTATTCATCAATCATTTCATTGCTTTCTATTTCTCATTCATGTCAATGTGGTATTGCAAATTAGATAACGATGATAATTATCGAAAAGAAACACAATATAAATTCACTCTTCTCTTTACGTAGCTATATACTCCGTTTATGTAGAATGTAAAACAATTATGTGTATGAAAATACATTCCGTGTCGCCTGATATGAAAATATTAATATATTACAAATTGTACATCCACATCATATTGTATATTATTATTAAAATTGCAAAAAAATTATCAAGTTATACTTTCGTGAGTAAGATGTTGTTATAAACGTCCATTTTACTTAATTTGGCTTTACACTTGCGCATGTGACTGTTTACAAATTTTTCGATATAAAGGTTTCCCAGTAAAAATACAATACTATTATATATTCATATGTAATCTATGTGCACTTATAAAAAGAATATTAGGAAAGTTGGTATACTTTTGACCGAGTGATATTTTTATTTGATTCCATTTTAAAGCAATTTACCACATATAAAATTAACAAATTTTAATTTATAGTTGTCTTTTTGGAATATTTAAAATTGAGTAATTTTGAAAATTAATTAAAATACATTTTAGTTAAAAATGTTTAAAATATTCTTTTAAAAAAATTTTCTAAAATTTCTTTATCTCATAAAATATTACCTATTAGATACATTTCAAATTTTATTTAATTAAATAATCAAGCATGTATACTAGAAAATGTACATAGGGCATAGGAAATTAATAAATCTAATTTAAAAACCATATATCACAATATATGGTAAATATATGAAATTTTCACTACGGTTGTACCTTTGATTATTACTACATATTGTAGCTTTGATTGATTAGAAGCAATTAGTAAAGTATTATTTTTTTCTTTATCTTTCAATATCGATTTTTTTCTATAATTTGGAACAATTCATTTTTGCTTTATTTTCTTTTTTATTTTTCTGTGGTAAACTGATATATATTTATACATAATTCTCATAAGATTAATTAGTCATTATAATTTATTTAAGTTAAAAAGAGATGGCTTTAAAATTAATAGAATTAATTTTCTTACCAAGTATATATTCTTAACAAGAATAAGACTTATTTTCTCCAGTAAATTAACCAATATAGAACATTCATAATCTACACAACTAGCAAATTCTAATTAAAAAAATTTATTGCGAAAAATATTACTTCAGCCAGGGTTTGAACCTGGAGCTTCCTACATTCTAGGCGAGCGTGTCTCACCAGTTCGACGAATGAGGCATATGGTAATATTTGTCGCAATAAACAGTTCAATGATGATAGTTTCGCGTATATTTTTCGATTTTAAGCTGCGGGCCAATTCGAGTTGTCATCAGTACACAGAACTATCGATACATTTTTAAGTATCCTCGTCCCTAACCCTCCTCCTAACTTAGATACCATTATTCGGTCACAATTTCATATATTTTTAAGTTATATATATTTTTAACAATGTATTGTTATTTTATCTCATTAAAAAAATTTTAAATATAAAGTATTATAATATGTAAGCAATTGCAAGTGACTAGTCATTACAAATTTGTGTAATTTAAATTATGCTCGCTATGCCTTAAAAAACTGCTTTACTTAACATTTTTATTTTTTCACAAAATGATAAAAAATTTATAGAAAATTTTTTATTAATTGTACCATTTTTTAGTATTTTTTAAATTTTGATTAACAATTATATTATTTGTGGGCTAAGAGAGCGGAGATAAAATCGTATGTCTCTCCTGGTTCTAATATCTTCGTTAAAACTAAAAAAAAATGTAATGAAAAAATTAAAATATAAAAAATTATCATCTAATTGTAAGTTACGCCACACTTTGAGAAAACTAATCGGAATCGCAGAAAAGAGGCCTCAATTGTTCGATATAAATGACATTAACGTTGATAACGTCTCTTTTTTTAGAAAGGGATGATAATGTTGTAAATAAAATGTCAAAGGCAAGTTAATTCAAAATAAGATCAAATATAAAAATTGGTCAAAAGTATAGTACTTTTTCGTGTGTATTACGACAAAACGAGATTATGTAACTTTTTGCAATTTTAATGTAGATATATCCATAAATGTGCATTTAAAAATGATTTCGTTTTTATATATATTTCTCAGGTAAAACAATGATAAAGACCGATATTTTTATATGGACAAGACTGACCAAGTCCATATATAAAAATTTTGATTATTGTCATCTGCTGTTTCCCTATATTAACATTTGTCTATCAATAGTTTCTATAATATATTGTTTCACCATCCACCTAATGCAATTATTGTTGCCACATTCTCTGAAAGTATACAGTCGAATATTTTGTGTAATATTAAAAAGTCCGTGGAGTTTTATTTAAGAAAAAGACATACTTTGCAGTGTGTTAAGTTCATGTGAAAGAATAATAGTGAACAATTAGAGCAACTAAAACCATTCAGTTTTATCTTACATCTTACTTCTCACAATCGTTTTGGCAATATAACCAATTAGATTCCTATGAGACATCTGATATATTCTGATAAATTGAAACTAGTATATATTGTCATCGACGACAACGATTGTCATCCACACACGTGACTTATTGTCTCTACACAAAAATATATGTTTGTCAGATCTTTATAAGTAAAAAAATCTTAATTCGAATATTAAACTTTATATATCACATACATTTCTTTTTATAGATCAGTATTTATAGTTTGTTTTTATTTTTAAAACCATCTTGAGTACAATCTTAAAATATTATGGAACAATCTCAGAGCCGCGTATTGGTGTTTTAAGATATTACTTAAAAGTTCATAAAATAAGAACAAATTATAAATACTGGCCATAGTTATATCTTTAAAACTAAATGTCAATAAATTTGAAATTTGTCCATAACATTCGTAGATCGTTCTTACGAAATTTAGGTGCTTCTGATAAAAATCTTGGATATGATATGAAAACTAGAAATAAAAATTTAATTTCAGTTCGGTGTATACAAATATGTATACATAATAGTAATATTAATTCATATAACTTTTAAATTAAAAAAAATTTTACATAAACATTTAGATAACATTTTGATTAATTTATAATTAAAATTTTAACACATTTAGCAAATAAGTGATTTACCGATACAACTTTCTTCAAATTTTATTCCAGTTAAATAAGAAACCAGTTTCAACAACAAATGAATTGAAGATTACTGGTTACAATCGTTTTCATTCTTTTACTTTGCATAAGAGCCTGATAAAATAAAAAGAAGAAAAAGAATGTTGCGATTCTTGTAAGCATGCTTAATGAACTTCATTTTAATAAGCTGTCTATGAAGAAGTAAAAAATTGTAAAAATACCCTAAAATCTCTTCAGATTCTTAATTAGTAAATTGTGATTATTAATGAAATCCATTGAAGAAAAGAACGTTTCATTATAAATATAGATTTATAGATTTGTAAGTCAGGAAACAGATAAGATATTAGATAGAGAATATGATCACATCTGAAAAGCTAATAAAATCTTGGTTGGTATTCATAGTTCATTCTTATATTTAAGACCATCTTAAGTATAGTCTTAATGTGTTGTGAATCAATCACAGTGCCAGTATCTTAAAACATTACAATACTTAAGACAATCGTGAAATAACAACAAACTATAAATAGCTCTAGACATCTTGAAATGAAAAACGAACATGCTGACGATAGACAATCAAAACTGGGAAATAGCAGACGGCGAATTGTAAATTTGGCCTAATGTCATACATAGACGGGACCTTGATTGTCATTGTCATCCAAGCTAATTCGATTAGGATATGCGGGACCACCGCCATCATCGAAGAAGCGCCTGAACGTAAACTCGAAAAAGCCGTGAAAGGGCTTTCCGTTATCCAACAATTCGTCCGATTTATTCGAATCTGACGATTCAGAATTGCGTAGTTTATCTGGATCCACGGGATCAAAATTGCTCGTATCGGTCGGATACTCTATACGAGGTATGTGCGGGGCCATTTGGCGCCGCAATCCTTTCTCGAAGTCGATACTCGCAAAGAACGGATGATTTTTAACTTCATTCGCATTTTTACCTAAACGACGATCAGCACCGACGCAGAGTTTCAAGATTAAGTCCATACTTTCCGGTGAAAGATTTGCCTGCTTCGGTATGTGAAGCGTTGTTTCCCAATTAATAACC
The DNA here is from genome assembly GCF_000949405.1 of Vollenhovia emeryi. Taxonomy (NCBI): domain Eukaryota; kingdom Metazoa; phylum Arthropoda; class Insecta; order Hymenoptera; family Formicidae; genus Vollenhovia; species Vollenhovia emeryi. The sequence goes on along the minus strand of NW_011967233.1, from coordinate 1,933,922 downwards.
TACAGAAATAAAAGAGAAACATGTATAATATGTAAAAGATATTTCTTTAATTTGCCTTAAGATGTTTTGTAGCTTAAAGAGCATGACCAAATTTTGCTCCTTTGATAGATCGAATTGAATTGTTGTCTAAATAAGTGTTAATGATGATACATTAATCTGGGAAAAATTTCAAGTTGAGCATACAAGGGTCAAGTTGTCGAAATCGGTAAGCAAAGCCAACGGTGTGGAATAGATGATCGATGTGTGGGAGGACATAAAATGTACTTTCATACAAATTACATAGAAATGCCCGCCAATAGGACAAGAAGAAAACGGGTGTTTTTGGTCACGCTCTTTACCGACTTTTTTTAAGACTTAAAACGATATCATAAAATGAATAATTATCTAATAATAATAAGTTGACCGTTTTATATATAAATAATTTATATAAAACACCCGTCCAGTATATAGCAGGGAGGTCCAAATTTCGAGTCCTGGCCGAGGTAATATTTTTTATAGTATTTCTTTACAGTGTGTTTCTAAAGCCTGCTTATTTAGGCATATTATTGAATTAATTATTACTTTAATTACATACATTATTTCGACTTCAGCTTAAGACTGTTTCAAGACCGAGTGTTATCGGCATGCAGTTTGCTATGTTGAAAAGATGTATACGCAAAATTATATTATTTGACACTAACAGCCTGACCACATAGGGCTTCTATTAATTATGTTATATTCATCTGATATTTTTATTATTAATAATACTAGATGTTATATAAAAATTATACAATATATACCTTATATTGAGTTTCAGCAGGAGTATTGGCAAGAAATGGTGGAGAACCAACTAACATTTCATACAAAATTACTCCTACACTCCACCAATCACACAACTGTGTGTATCCTGTACGCTGTAGGACTTCCGGCGCAATATAGTTCGGTGTCCCAACTAGAGAATGCGCCAAACATCTCTGATGTTCCCGGTGTCTTCTACGTTCTAATGGCTTTAACTGTATGCATTGACACTCGTTATTCCAATCGTCAGCTGGATCCATTGAGTCTTGTTTACCATGGCCTTGAATCGCAAAAGAAATAAGAAATAGCCCCAGTTTATTACATGTATGTTAAATAAGCTTCGCCTTTACTTTAAATGTGAAAATACAAGGTTTACAAAATAACAAATCGAATGTTGTAATGATGGAAAGTTGCTTACCGTTTTGTTGGTAATATTTAGAATTGTGAGTCCAACGGAATCCTGTGCAGAGACCGAAGTCGGTCAATTTGATATGACCATCGCGATCGATTAGAATGTTATCCGGCTTAATATCCCTATGAATGAATCCCATTTTATGAACACTTTCAACTGCACACGTGAGTTCGGCGATATAGAATCTCGCCAGTGGCTCCTTAAAGATGCCGAGTTTAATCAATAGCGACATCAAGTCCCCGCCAGGTATGTAATCCATTACAAAATATAAATTATCCTTATCCTGGAATGAGTAATAGAGCTTGACGACCCACTCGTTGTCGGCTTCCGCCAGTATATCTCGCTCGGCCTTCACGTGAGCGACCTGATTGCGATTCAGCACGTCGGCCTTGCGCAAAGTCTTCATCGCGTAAAATTGGTTGGTGTCGAGCTTTCTCACAAGCGTGACCTCGCCGAACGCGCCAACGCCGATCGGCTTGATCTTCGTGAACATCGACTTATCCATTTTCGCCCGTTTTAGTCTAATATAGTTGGACTCTTTCTGCGACAGCATCTTCCTCATCATGCACTGCGCCTCCGCGCTCAGGCCGATCTTCGCCATCTCCGTCTCCAGCTGCATACGGCGATAGAGACGTTGCTTGTGCGACTTGAGTATGTTCTCCACGTGCTGCTCCATGAAGAATTTGAAAGCCTGGGGAGAGTAATTTCTCACCTTACAGTCCCTGCGCTCCTCTTCCTTCTCTATACTCATGGTCTTGCGCTCGGGTATGGGAGATTGGTGCTTAATTTTGTAGGGCGAGGGCGGACCACCACTGCCGTCGCCTTTAGTGCCGCTGCCACTCTTGGCGCCGACTGCGCTTCCCTCGGGCAAGGATGCATGATTATTGTTGTTGTTTCGCGTAGATACAGAGGTCGAGGCAACCGGCGGCAACGGTGGCGCGTCCATCGTGTGTTGGCAGTTTTCAGCCGGAGAATACTTCCTTTGAAGCGGTGGATGATGGGCGACAGGTGAGGTTCGCGACGCGCCGCCCCCGCCGCCGCTCTCCATCGAGGAGGAAATGATTGCGGCGTCCTCACCAGGGGTGCTGTAAGGTGGCGGCGGTAACGGATGGTGCATACCACGCTGCGCCGCTAATGCCTGCATCGTCGTGGCGTAACTTGGCGGTTCCGTTGTTGGTATACCGGCGGGCGAGGCGGCCACGTTATTCACGGGCGGATAAGCGGGTGGTGGTGGTTGTTGCTGCTGCTGCTTCTGCTGAATGGACGACGCGTAAGACGGTGGCGGAGGTGGCGTATTACTGCTGGTGGAGATTGACTGCGGTGCCGTGGGAGCGATGGCAGTCTGCAGCACTGGTTTTTGCACCTGCGTGCTCTTCACCGATTGCATGATGATCGGCGGCTGCGTCTTGGCCTGCCGTGCACCCCAAGCCTGCAACGGCGTCGGTCGCGCCATCGACGTTTGCGTGCTGCTAGGCGATATAGTGGATACGGTGATGGGACTGGGTGTACCGGCGGATGTCGGGCCCGAGTAGATGCCCGACGACGGACTTTTACGATAATCCTGCTGCGACTGCGTGGGACTCTGCCGATTTTGCATGGAAACGCTATAAGAAGGCGGCTGCACCGACTGACCGGAGGACGAGGATGGGACTATAGGATACGGCGGCGGAGGTTCGACCTGACTATTCGCGCTGCTGTTGCTCGCTTGATAAATACTGAGCGCTTGCATTTGCTGTGTCAGTTGCTGCTGTACCTGTGGACCGTTTTGCACGATCATCGGCTGACGGCTGCCGGAGCTGTTGGCGTTCGCCACCGGACTAGTGCCGCGTTGCGGTGGGTTTACTGACGTTGATGTGGCGCCGGCCGTGCCGGGTGCAGTCGCCGTCGATCTCGTCGGCACGACCGGCGCAGGTGACATCCGCTTGAGCATCTGCTGCATGTTGGTAGGCACATTGGACTGACTGTACGGTGCGTGAGGTGGCGGCGGTGGCGGTGGCGTCGAGCTACACCGCGGTGGCGGTGGCGGCGGCGGTTCACGATCTACGAAGTTACTCGGCGAGTACTGACGGCTCAGTTGCGGATGCGTGCCGAGTTCCGTGAGACGCGGGCTGTCGGATCGTGAACTGCCCGCCCCGCTATCCAACGCGGGGCTACCGCGTTGCAGGTTCAGTTCCCTCTCGAGACTCGGTTTCCTGATGAGTTTAGTGTTGAGTTTGCCGAGCCCATTTAAAGATTCCGCTTGAGCCTGCTTCAAATATTCTATCGCTGCGTCCAGTCGCCATCCCGCGAATTTCAAGGCACGCAATCCTATTTCCTACAAGAGCAATTACGATGGTGAATCGTTTACGTTTAAATCCTTAGTTTTATCGTCGATACGTCCATTTCTTTTACTTGCACTCCCAACACTTGTCTACGACCGTAACGAGACGGACGTGTACTCGAGTGTTGAAGAAACGACAAAAATTCTGAGTGCAAACACCAAGTGCAAGTAAAATTAATAGGCAATTGACTGATCCACGAGAACAAAAGTCGAATATGACGTTGTCGTTCTTACTTCTGAATATCCCATAGTTAATAATTGTCCCAACGCTTGTCGCTGATCCGACTTGTCAGCGGCGGAACCAGAGGCGCCAGAGAGCCCGCTGAGACCTGAGGCAGAGCTAATGCCACTGGTCGTGGACACGGTAGAGATAGTGCTGGCTGCGCTGGAACCCACCTCACCAGCCCCGCCGATATTCGCAAATGGCAGTAATGAGTTGCGAATCTCAGCTAAAGCCTTCTGGTGGTACCCAGAGGCGCGAGTGCTCGATTTGCCGGCAGCGGGTGGATTCATAGTGGCCCATGCTAGGCCCGCTGGGACCTAGCTTTAATCTGGCTGTGACACATACGAATGTGTCTGCAACATAAAATTGGTCATCTTGTTACTCTTCAAGTCATTTCGCACCGACCCTCTCTGAAGGCTATCATGCACAAAGATATTCAAAGAGATACAATATGAACACTTTTTGATCGATAAAATAACCACTTTAAGAAAAATATAGGTATTTTATCAGTCGAGATAAATCAATGTTCGCATTGTTTCTTTATAACGATACAACCTTATGTATAGTAGCTTCCAGTGGGCAAAGTTCAGCAAAGTTTGATATCCCGAGGCTAAAATCAATTTGCTCCGCAAATTTACAAAGGCAAATGGAAAGAAATATGTATGCAAGTATGTATTCTCGTTTCTCATAGCGCTATAATTTTGTTTCTATCCATATATCGGCAGGAATGTGAAAGATTCACATAACGGAAGAAGTTGCAAATGCGTGCGCGGATAATTACTGAAAACTCAATTTGTACAAACGTATTAACGTGAGATGAAGGGCATTTTTCCCCTTTTAATTCTTACACCCGATGTAAATAAGGGCCCGAGCAGAATGGCCGTCTCGTATTCCTAAGACAACGTTTTATATTTTAAATCTTTGTATTAAAGTAACGCGCAATAACTGTCTTATGTCTTAAGAATACAAGACAGCCATTCCGCTCAGGCCTATATATAATACATTGTAAAATGATGAGGTACTTTTCTTATATACAAAGTGTCCCAGACTTGATGTGCCATTAATAGCAGATTCCAGAGGTCATTTTGAGACAAAATTCCCAGTGTTAAATGCCAAAGATACAATAGATTTTAAATGAGAAGAGTACAAAGTTGACAATTCAAGCTGTTCGAAATTTGCACCGCACATTGCACAGTAGCGAGGGTGTTTTCAACTCTACTCCCGAAACTGATACAATTTCCCATACGTATTGTCCGAATCGACGCGCTCAGGTACAAACACATAATTGGGAACAGAGGTACATGTTGTTGGGCTTACTAGCGTAATGTACGTCGTTTGTACCTTACGAGAGGTGCGAGTGTAACGTTAAAATTAGTTTAGAGATGCGGAACAAAGCTGTTGCAGCGCAAGTCCGGTGTATCTGGCAAGATGATGCTTACGGAACGAAGATCGCTGCTAGTCGGCTCTACTACGGATACTCGCCAGCATCGTGGCTGAAGGCAGATAAGCGAGGCGCAGCTAGTTCAATTCGTACACAGTACACTCCAAGAGACTCATTGTCCGAGGTCACTCTCGCTCGAATCTCTTGGTTGTATGAAACAACGGCGGTCACAACGGTATCACAAGAGTACGGAGTTACAAACGGCGAGATACGTTGGCGTGGAGCACGTAGGAACGTTGACGCGAGACGCGGGGTTGACACGTCGGGCCCATTCGAGCGAGAAATGTCTTCACGACGTCGCGGAGAGCGATCTCTCTCGGGTGTCCTCCGCCGCGCGAGGATGCTGGCCAAGTGTTGCGCGGCAACGGAGAGGCGGCGGGCATCGTTCGCGACCAGCCCTCGGCATCTTTGTGTCTGGCACGCGCGCGAGCGAGCGACCCGAACAGACAGGCAACTAACCTATCTCGGCTCACCAACGAACGGATGGTCCCGCTCGAGCTAATACCGTGGGATGACGGCGACAGTCTACAGTGCGGCACACACGCATGTTCTCTCTCTCGCGCGCGCGCGCTCACGCTCGTTTGTCAATGCACCAAGATGTTTATGATGCGGCGGCGGCGGCGACGACGGGCGGCCGCTCGCTGCGGGGCTCGACGGGACGGGACTCTCTTGACGAAACGACGACGTTGGCGAGCACGCGACTATTAGCATCAGCATTGGCAGCGGTGGCGGTAGCAATTGCAGCGATAGCTGCAACAACGGTGGCGGCGATATGGGCAGCAACGGTGGCGGCGACGACGGCGACGATGACGGCGACGGCGACGGGGACGACGGGGACGACGATGACGGGGACGACGGCGAAGGCGACGATGACGGCAACAGCAGCCGTTTGTTCGAGCATATTCCCGTCGCGCTTTCTCACGTTCGCGCCGCGTGGCGAGCCATGTGACGACACTAGGCGAGACGGAGCGACAGGACCAATGTCAGCGACACCGAGTGTCTCCTGGTGCGCGCGACACACCGAACGGGCGAACGGACGGCGGCGGTCGGAACTCGAGCGGGGTACAGGCATGCGACACATACGCACACATTCGCACGTACGCGCGCCCACACCACGGCCTCGCACGTGCGCGCCTGTGTGCGTACGGTCGGTCGGTCGCTCGCACGCTCGCTCGCGCGCGCACGCACGCACGCACACCCCGCACGCTGTCGCTCCGCGTCGCGGCCGACTTCCAATTCCGGCAGATTCCGCGGCGCCCGCGGGAGAGAACCCCGCGATTCACGCGCGCGACAACGGGGCAGCAGAGACGGCCGTAAATTACTAAGACTAACTGGCAGCCATTTTGAAGTGCCACATTCCTACGTGCAGCCCAGCGGCAACGGCAGGCGAGGCGTACTCGCGCGGGGACGCGCTCTCTCGTTATTTACGACGTGCGAGCGCCGAGCCGCGATCTACGTGTCAATGGTGCGCTCTGCGCTAGACAATTCTCGTCCCTCGCATCTCGCCGACATCGGCGCGTATCGCGAGGAAACCCGCGCCTCTTCGCGGCCTCTATACCCTCTGTACCCTGCACCTGTGCGTACGTACGCGTGTACGTGTACATACATGTATATATGTACGTGTTCTGTCGTATGTCGTATGGGTTAATCGGCCACGAGGATTGGTCTTTTCGCGCGACGAGCGCAGGCACTGCCGCTCCTCTCGCCGACATGGTCGCTCACCATTCGCTCGCCACGCATCCTCGCCAGAAATTAAATTCGCTCGCTTACGACCTCGTATTCTCGCGTGCTTTTCTTTTTCTCTCCGACGAACCGAGGATACGCGCGACGGACGATGCGGAAGGAAGGGAACGAGACGCGCAGGCGGAATTTGAATGGATAAGGGGCGTCGAATGGGAATCGCATTCCGATATTATGAGTGCGCGAAAACAATATATGGAATGTAAAGTGGCGCAGCTATTGAGGAACGAAACTTTTATTTGTCATCTTGTTCTTTCTAATTAGTGCCGTTACCTCCAAAGTTGCTCTTTCAGAGAGTTATACTTATTTTATACATACGTGTACAATATACGCATGTAAATAAAATATAAACGCTTAATGGCGTGTACGTTGTACGCGTTTGTTCTCGCGCACGCGCGTACTGTATGCGTCAGAGTTCCGGAGTGATCAATTGTCTAAAAAAATATTGATTGTTAAAAAAAATGTCTCAGATAAAAGTCGTAAGGTTAAAAATTGTCCATCAGCTTGACCTTGGGCGTCGTCAAAGTAAGGCAAAGTTAACTTATTTTTTAAATAGAAATAGTTTTTATTACATCTGTTTTGTCAATTAATTTGAATAACTTTGATCTGAAATATTTTTCATTTACTTTTCTTCTGATATTCGAAGAAAACTTGGTAGCTTTTTCAAAATTTTTTCGCTCGATTGTTTTTGTCGAGAGGAAAAGTGGTACGGGACATTTGTACTTGATTTGATTTCAGGAATCTACTACTACTAGGG
>NW_011967233.1:1902015-1924791 GCF_000949405.1 Vollenhovia emeryi | reverse complement strand
GGATGTGTTCGAAAATGGATTTAGTTACTGCCAGTGAAAACAGTATAGTTGGTAGCAATGAAAATTACTGGTGCTGCGTTTTTCGCACGCCAGTAAAGTCAGTAAGGCTGGGTCTACATTGGATGTCGTAAGTCGAATAATGAACTGTGATTGGTCAATTTCCCAGCCATACTGACTTTACTGGCGTGCGAAAAACGCAGCACCAGTAATTTTCATTGCTACCAACTATACTGTTTTCACTGGCAGTAACTAAATCCATTTTCGAACACATCCAATATAGAGCTCCATTTTGACTCTGTTCGTATCGCATGCCCCAACGACCAATACCGTCGCTTAAATCGTAAATAAAATGACGGTATTGGTCGTTGGGGCAAACGGGAGGATGCGACGCGAACAGACCTTAGGCTGGATTCACATGGAGCGTAACTTACGTAAGCGTAACCTGCGTATCACCAATCACAGAACTATTTCAATGGAATTATTGGCTGTGTTCTCCAGAAGTTAGCGCTTAATAAGCGCTTTATGCTGATTGGATAGATCTAGAAGAATAGCTCTATTTCAGCACAGATCTGAAAGTATAATCCAATGAACGCAAAGCGCTTAGCAAGCGCTAACTTCTGCTGGACACAGGCATTGAAACGGTTCTATCAGAATGACCCTATGATTGGTGATACGCAGATTACGCTACGCAAGCTACGCTCCATGTGAATCCAGCCTTACGTATATTCATCAAAGCCACACTATCTCACATACAACTTGTCTCTCATTGGTCTGCCCAGAACAATGTCGGATGCGCAGAAAGGATCGACGCAAAACGAAACAAATGACGGAGGGGGCATACTATGGTGGAACCCTTGCTTCACTTTTCGGCTCGAAGTCGACTCGAAGTTGGCTCGAAGTTGGCTCGAAGTTGGCTCGAAGTTGGCTCGAAGTCGAAGGTAGCAGTCCAGCAGTATATGGAAGTTTGTGGCTTTTACGTATAACTTTTATACTGTAAGTAGATTTTATTATTATTCCGTCAGCTTTGATTATATTACACAATATTTTATATTACTTTTAACAATTTTCTGTTACAGAATATACATTGTTGTACATCTGATCTGATAAAAATGCCAAGAAAAAATAAACTGACTATTGACGCTGCGGTGGCTATTCTTATCGAGTTCTTCGATTTAATGACTGATGAAATACCTAATTACTCGAACCCCGTTTGGGATGAAATGAGTAACAGATGCAACAATGCATGGAGTGGCCATAACTGGTGGGTTAATGTTCAATATGACAGACGAAAAATATATTCCCTCGCAAGAGAAGAAATGGGTCTTAAGCCACTGGTGCCAGATCTATCAACGAATATCTTGATTCCCACTGAAGATATTAAAACAGAATCGGTTAATTCTAATAATTCGTCATCTCGTTCTACTCGTAAAACAATTTGTAAAAAGGGTTATTCTCGGTTTAATTTAATATTAAGCGCAAATGAGTGGGAACAAATTAAACCACTTCAAACTGCGAACCAGTACTCGTTAAGACCATGGGTATGGACTAACGTCGTTGCTGATGCATTTTATCGACAATTTCGTCTGCCCTGCGCATATACTTTTGTTAGAAGCCTAATTTTTCAACCTGAAAGCAGATATTACATCAAGATTATTGGAAATTGTAAAAGTAAACTATGCGGTAATTTCTTCAAAGGGGTTGTTTATGTAAAACCACCGGACAGTAATAGTCCGCTTCGTATACATGTCAAAACCTGCGATACCAGGGGTAGACCCCATGAAGTTTTGCGGCGTCCTTTAAATGGACAAAAACGAAAAGAGGCAGGTAAAGCAGCAATCACAGAAGGATGTTCAAGTTTACAGCAAAGAATGGCAAATGAAACTTTAAATCTTGAAGAGACTGACGCACCAATAATACCTTCATTGGCAGTACTGCGACTTGCTAAAAAAGAAGCGGTCAGAAAGTTCGCTGAAAATTGTCTTCAAAAGTTTGAAGATGATTCAATACTTTCATAATTCGTTGCAATAATTTTCAGATTTTTTTTACACAAATCACACTTCAGAAGTATCGAGAAAGTTTATATCTTTTCATATGCATAAATTCTGAAATATTCTGAAATTCTCATTTTATCATTTCAACATTTATATCATAGAATATTCTCATATATGAGAAACTAAGAAAAGAAGTGGGCTTTCTGGGTATTTCTGAAAAGTGTACCAATTCGTATAAACATTCTAAGGAAAATTTTCACCACGATAGGATCCAATTGGACCACGTTATTGATCGGCGCAACACTAAAATACTGCATCCGAGTTAACCAGGCCGAAAATGCCGCTACTGGTTCGCTAAAAAAATTGCAAAGTAGCTTCACGCATCGTTTTTAAGTTAAACCAGAACATGTGTCATTAGAATTTTTACATCTAATTGTACAATCGATTTTTAGTGGATCACTTTGACTTTGTGACAACAACGATAAACGCAGCTTGTTTATTAGTTAAGTATCGTCATGAACAACATTGTGAAACTAAAGATGTACAATTACATTAAGTGACGAGTTACGCCAATAGCATTGATTTTTTTAATTTGCAAGAAAAATTAATTACAAATTTTAATTTACTTTTTACATTACGATCTTAGTTTTTTCATAAGACTTTGCTGAAGACTGTTTCTAAACTCAGCAATTGTATCTACCAGTGGTTGCGTTGTATGTTGTATATCATACGTATAGAGTACAAATCTGCATAAGGTTAATACCCATTACTTCCATCAGACATAATTTACAAGAAATGGACACATTGATACCGATATCGTTAAGATGGTTCTCGGTAACAGAGTAGAGCACCTGTAGCGCGATTCTGTAACTCGTGTCGTCGTTACGGGCTTTGCGCAGCTTTTCTACGGTATATTAGATCTGTGCAAAGCACGCAACGACGACATAACGAGTTACACTATCGCGCTACTGGTATCTACGAATAGAGAATATAAAATATTTATATCGATAAAAAACAATATACTTTGTATGATCGGAATTCAAGGAAATGTGTTACGATTGATTTAATGTTTCAAAGTTGCATAAATAAAATGTTTCAACTTGCACAAATACAAAAGACCATGTTTTTAGATTCATTGCTCAAACATATAGATTTTGCGCGAAAGAATTTTTGAATATACTTTATTGCATGACTTGTATTTGATTCGAAAGCGTTCCAATAAGTACAATCGTACTAACGTGCCTCGTAGCACAATTACAGCAACTTGGAGGAAAGTATGCGTATGGTTGATTAACAGTAAAATGATAGTTTTACAGAAACAATTGAAGCAGCGACAAAAAAATAATTATCTTGATGTAATAATAATCAATTTCAAAAGTGATGAATTTTCATATCTTTATTGCTTTAGATAAAAGTTTTATTTCTCTTTTTAATTCAAAAATAAGCTAAACTGTATATCTCCTAAGCTATTTTAAGAACGTCCAAAACTGGAGTACACTTTGCACCAAAGGATGACGAGTATCGTAATAGAATATCCATCTGAAACAACAATTACTGCGGTAAGGAGCTCTTTCTTTACAGAGATCAAGTTTCTTCCTGTTCTTTCAATTCCTCTATAAGCCGTTTGCGCTCCTCTGCTCTTCTTAAATTAGCTAATACGGAATTTTCGAACTCTGCATCCGACACCCTTGTCTGCTGCGTCTATATAACGTGAAAATATTACAATATTATCGTCCGCAATAAAATGTTCAATCTTACGAGCTACAAATAATACATACGAATATATCTGGTGCGGAAGGAAAACTGAGAGATGCGCATGGCGTGCTGTTCAAATGTGTGGTTGCGGGAAACGTAGGTCTTCCAATGTTAGAATTTGTACTGGTCGCACTAATGTCTGAACGTGTCTGTTTATCCCATAGACCACGTAGCGTTAACGGGTTTTTCACCAAACCGATTTCTGCTAGAAGCGCCGTTTCCTGAAACAAACATTTTATTCAGAATCTGCTCTTGTACATAATCTTATTGTTTCATTGTCAAACATCCTGTGGACTTACCGCCGCGCCTTTATCTCCGAACTCAATCATGGCACTGCCTTTCTTCGTAGACGACACAACAAGAGCCTCTATGTCCCCATACTGCGGAAAAAGCAATAGTTAAAAATATCTGAGAGCTTGAAAACAGAAAATAGAATTGGAAGATTATGACAGTACCTTGGAAAACATGGTATGCAGATTGTCATAATTGTATCCACCATTCGTCTGATCGCCGTCTTGTACTTTCCATCTTATTCTAATTCGAAACTCTCTCACATTGGGTGTCGTAGTGTTCATCGAGCTATAAAGCTTCTCCAAAAACAGCTTTCGCGTGAAGATCATCTCTTCTTCCATTTGTTTGTACCATTCTTGTAATCTTTTCACTTCCGCCTGAATAATTGTGTCTCTTACATGTCTGAACAATCGAAAGTGTTACGGCAAAATTAAGGGTGCATACCTTTCTCTGCTCCTCGTTGGACTTTTCAGTCTCGGCCGCAGAAATGACCGACCTTCTGTAAGCCTCTTCACGCGCCTCCAGGTCCTCCTTAAATTTCTTTCTCTTGGCGTCGAATTGTCTAATGCGCTCCTTCGCCTGCTTCCTGGCAGCAATAGCTTGATCGTAGTCTGCCTTGTTTCACAATACAGTTTTAATAAATTAGACCGGCTACAAGACTTTCTCTTCTCGCGGGTCTGAGAAGAGAAGGGTTTAATGACGACAGTGTTGAAATCAACCCCGATGAAAGATGCCGATATACTCACCCTGGCTTTTGTGTCCGTTAATATTTCCAGCACCCTCGAGAGTTCTTGAAATAATTCCGCCGCTCGCGGGTTGTCAGGATTCTTGTCGGGATGGCACGTCAAGGCTTTCTTGCGGTATGCCCTTTTAATCTGAAAACACGAGTATCGTCAGGCGTTTTCTCACGACTATCCGGTGGTATTTCGCCCATTGCGAGGCAGAGGTGTACATATTTTTACGCAAGTAAACGCAATTACCGAAGAAACAGATTTAAAGGTGTATACGTTACCTCCGGCATAGAAGCTGTCGGCTCTACACCAAGCAGCCCGTACAAATCTATTTGCGTATCCATTATTTCTAGTTTTTATCTTTCCGAAATAAGCACCGTCTAATTAATAAGTATCCTTTAGTAGATTACTCTTTCAGTCTCTTCCGCAAAACCGTAAGCACTGGTAAACACACTTTTGTTAGGTTAACCTCCGTTTATCCTTCACCTAAAGCACGCATGTCTTGCACTTACGTAGATGCAGAGAGAGGAGAGAGAGAGAGAGAGAGAGAGAGAGAGAGAGAGAGAGAGAGAGAATAAAGGTATTCAGATCGCTTGTTTCAAATACTGGAGTGATTCATGAGGCATCAAAATTTAAACGGGTTTCAATATAAATCGATATTGAAGAAAATATATGTATAGTATATTATCAAAAACGGAGAGTAAAGCCTATCACACAATACCAGGCAACAGGCAATAGGAATAGAGAATAGAAATTTTGACGCGTTGGATTCGTCGGAAATTTTCTTCCAACCAATCCAACGCGTCGGAAATTCTATTCCCAGTTCCTATTGGCTGTTGCCTGGCATTGTGTTCGGGCCTTAAGCCTCGTCTGCATATAGTGCTTACGAATGATCCAGATGGAGCCAGGAGCCAGAAACTTAATAATAATAATAATAATCTAGTGGACTCTCACTCTAGACATTGCATACTTCAGTGTTATTCAGTGTTATTAAAGTGCTAACCACGCAGGCCACGCTGCGCATTCTGTTTAGACAAGGCAATTGCAGAAATTGCGCAGTGAAAGGTAGACTCTTTCCCGTCGTCTGTGGGCCTGTTACGCCAGATTCAACGCCATGTGCTCCACCGACAGTAACAGCAGCATGAACAACGGCACGCAGCTCGACGACGTCGGCGATGCATTCGGATCGTTTGGCAGGTACATACAAGCTAGACCTCGCGTCCTTTAGGCAAGCGCACACATTCGCGTTATCACACAAAGTGAATGCCACGCAATTGTGACCTCGTCGCAAGTGTCCGTATACGTTTGTATTTCAAAATTTTACAATCGTTAACCACGACGGAGTATCCGTTTCTAATCATTGTACTCGACATTAATATCGTAACAAAGGAAGGTATTAGAGCGGATTACCTTTATCGTACGCGAAAAACGGAGCAAGCTGATACGCAACAATCGTTCAGCGAACCGCTTGAAGCAAGCTGTTGAACCGTCCACATTGGACGGGTCAACTTTCATCGATTCGTGAATCATATGCAATTCCCGGTTTAGATTAAAAGCGAGTCATGTTATCGATCATTTTATTATACTTCAGCTTACAGCCACGAAGTGGGACTTGGTTTACAATCGACACACTCGTATCTTCCTTGCCTTCTGTCCTACGTGCAACTAACTGTACCTAACAATGCTTCTTATATCTCTATTTCCGGCGTGTCCTAATCTTATTTATTTCCTCTATCTCCGTCTCTTCTTCCTTCAGGTCTCATCCTGCACCTTTTCGTAAAAGTTGCTATGGTTTTTCTTCCGCATTTCTTCTTCGTAATCCTTTTCTCTGGATATTTTCTGTTATTTCTTTCCTCCTTACCAACCTTTTTCTTTCCACTTCGGCTTACTTTACCAGAGGAAAGAGATAGCCCTAGATCTGTCCTTTCTTTTGTTTCCATCTGCTCTGTGTCCTGCCATGTTGTTACTTTCCTCATCAACATATTCATTTTATCAATCTTTTCACTCTACCTCTATTTTTTGGTTACTGTTTCCTATTCGCCTCTTGTCTTTTTTCTTATCCGCTTCTACGCCAGCACCTTTTCTTCAAATCTATTATATTCTTTCCTTTTTCTCTCCCATTACTAGTAATGAAGGCTATGTGATCTCTTCTTCCTTCGCATCCCTTTCTGATTTTCTTTCTATTCTCTGTCTCTATGGCCGCGTTCAGGAGACACAACTGTTGAGTGAGCGCTCAGTATGATTGGTTCATACTTTTTGATCCAGCCAATGGCCGCGTTCAGCAGACACAACTGTTGAGTGAGCGCTCAGTATGACTGGTTGATACTTTTAGATCCAGCCAATCATATTAAGAAATCATTGAGCGCTCACTCAACAATTGTGTCTGCTGAACGTGGCCATTGAAACTGGCGGTACAATAATTTCTCAGTTATTCCCGTTTCGCCATCCAGCCTTCTAATTCCTTATGCCTCTCTGTTCTTCCTTTCTGATTATTCTCGTCCTGTCGACTTCTTCCCCCCCCCCCTCTGCTTCCTATACTACATTATATTCATCCCTTTTCTTTGCTTTGTATTCTCTATCCCTCGAAAAAGGTGAAAATATCTTCCCCCTTCGTTTTTGTTTCTCAGTATACCTTTCTAATTACTTAGTGCCTCCTCGCTTTCTTCTTTATATTACCCCCCTTCCTATGAATTTCCGCCTCATTCTCTGTCTCCTATATCTTCTATTGTCCCTTTCTTCTTTTGTGTGAGCTGTATTAAAAGTATGAAGGGCGCGGGATATAAGATTCAAGAGTCATAATCACATTGAATGCAGAATGTGAATGTGTAACGAATAAGCATGTACCAGGGAACATATCTATGGCCCCTGAATCCAATATAAAAAGATTTGAGTTGGAACATGGGGAACGACAGGACAAAATTTTTTTTGCAGGAGCAGCACAGTGTCTGCTCCCCTTGTAGCACAATTGACACAGTTGGCACCTACCCAGCGTTATGCCACATACTATAACATGAATCATTCCAAGCGTGGCATAGCTCTCATCTTCAATCATGAATTTTTCACCGTCCCACATCTTAAGCCTCGCTGCGGTACAAATGTCGATTGTGAAAATTTAATCAAGACTCTGAAAAATCTTGGTTTTGAGGTAAACGACTTTCACAATTTGACCCACAAGGATGTGGTAAAACAATTGGAAAGAGGTAAGCTGCGCTACTGTTTGCACGTACATTCGTCATTTCTTTAAGAAACTTTTTGTATTTAAGAGACATGTGTCGTAAAGTGTAAAGGTGTAAGACATTTTGCATAAAAATATCACGTGAGACACAACAGAAATGTGTGTAATAACAAGCAAATTGTTACTTTTCACAGCTTCGGAAATGGATCATTCCGAACACGATTGCCTGGTGATAGCTGTGCTAAGTCACGGTGAACTTGGATTGCTCTACGCTCATGACGCTGCGTACAAAGCAGATAACCTGTGGTACTACTTCACTGCCGATAAGTGTCTGAGTCTCGCTGGCAAACCCAAGTTGTTCTTTATACAAGCTTGCCAGGGTGATAAGCTAGATCCCGGCATTCCTCTTAAAGAACGTACCGAAACGGATGGGCTTGTCCCAACATTCCGCATTCCCACTCAAGCGGACTTTCTCATTGCTTACTCGACCATTCCAGGTATTGTTATTTAAGCTATCTGAATGTTAAGTTTCTATAGAACGTTAATATTTCAAAAGGGAGGCAAATTGTCCGACTTAAATGCTTTGCTGCTCAAAAGTGATTTTTACAAAATTAATAAAGTTCATAAGGTTGTGTGACAAACACAAATTCGAAGAAATAAGGACGAGCCATGAAAGGATGTTAGTGTTTAAATAGTGATTTTTTAAAATTGGAAGGTTATTTTTCCTGGAGGAACACCAGCCGCGGATCGTGGTTTATGCAAGCATTGTGCATGGAGTTACGCGATAACGGCACTCGTTACGATTTACTGACTCTGCTGACATTTGTATGCCAACGCGTTGCCCTGGACTTTGAGTCAAATACGCCCGACAACATGACCATGCATCAGCAGAAGCAAATCCCATGCATCACCACTATGCTGACGCGCTTGGTAAAATTTACATCCAGGAATGGAATTGTATAGCCTGTAGAGTAAAGAAATTAATTACATCGCATTTATGTACCTATTTGCGGCATACATTGGGTCATATCGTTTAGCGCAAATGGGCAAGACTGCGAGTGGTGCAGGTATCACTTTTATTCATGCGCCACAATTCGGCAATATGATTGTCGCCTATTACATGCTAAAGACTTAGCATTTTATATATACTTAATATCAGTTTAAGATAATTTTCTAAACTGTTCGTGTTCTAGTAAAAGTATCTAAATTAACTGTAGTAATATGAGATAATTCTTTCTTTGGTTTAAAAAGTTTTTATACAGGTATACTTTTCTTTCTTTTTTTTTTGCTCACATTATTGTTCCTGCCGTCTCTATTGAGGAAACAGATCATTGAACTGCCAGAAACTTTTAACATTTTTGTTTTCATTCATATCCTCCTATATGACAAAAACATTATCTTGTGTTGTGATAAAAATAGCATTTCCATTTTTTGTAACATTTTTAGTTAATAATTATTTACGATAAGCCTCAAAACATCTGAACAAATTTATTTAAAGGGAACTTCAGAAGCAACTATCGTGCTTGTGACATTGCCGTTTCATACAATTAAGGTATATAATAAGTACAAATAAAGAGTTATCGACTGCAAAAATATACATTATATACTATAATCTTAACCATATTTTTCATCAATAATTCATATATATATTTAAAATATACATATATGAAAAAGGATTAGCTACTCATACGTATCCTATTACAGTAGCATTGATGTTACACACATACAAACGGAATATTTTTTAATTATATATTGTAAATCGCATGTGTGTGTATATGTATATATACATATACATACACACTCATAGCTCGTATACTCACATACACTTGTCTCTTGATTTACGCGGTATTTTTTTACATGGTAAATAATCCCACCCCTGTATACGCGATACTTTTTATACATGGTCAGAAAAATATTTTTAAAAGAAATATATGGATAATGAAACTGAAGTAGAAGTGCCAAATATTTGTAATAACACAAGAATAGTAGCTTCAAATCAGTTAAAGAGAAAAGGTTGACTAATAAATTTTGTTTTCTAAACTTTTATTATTATTATTGTGCAAACATGTGAAATAAATATTTTTACAGCACACACAAGCTTTTATGTATTTGTTTTGAAGCGATAGAAGATTGAAGTGACCCCTTTGATAATTCTTAACCGTAAAAGAAACCATGTAGAACGGATACTCCACGTTAATCAAGGAACGAGTGTGTGTGTGTGTGTGTGTTGCATAAGTAATATGTATGATGTGACTGTCCTAATCTTTACGATTATGTGTGCGCGCGTGTGTGTATGAGATAAAGCATTTAAAATGTTACCAGCTATCATCTCTGAAAATACGCATAATGGCAAAATAAGTTTTAAATAAAAGTGATATGATCTGAATGGTAAAATCAATTTTCAAAAACTAATTTTATCGCTATTTATCCTCATCGAGACCATACAATTTTTATCTAAAACATTTTTTACTTTGATACGTCCTTTCACGGATAATAGTTTGTAACACTTGAATGCTCCACACACATGCGCACACAATCTATAGTGTACGTGACCTATAGATTTTCAATGCTAGCAGTGAATATCGCAATTCAGCTGGTAAAAGTAACGTGTGTATATTCTATGCAAGAAGTAATAGCTTGGCATACAAAACAATGTTTAACATTTAATTTTACAAGGCATAATTATGATTTGAGATAACGTAGTTGTAATGAATTGCAACTGCAATGAATATTGGAATGTTACAAAAATGTTAAGAAGAAAAGGAGTATATGAGAGGAGTCGCATTGTAGTTAAACTGTTAAGATGCATTACCTTGCCTGCAGATACCGAGATCATCGGGTATGCATTGTGTCGCTAGATTAATGAGCATAATTAATTAGATAAGAATTTAAGAGGAACGGATCAATTAGTGTTACGGCGGTGATTGCTGTATTCGCAAGAGAAACAGAAACGAAATTTGCGAAACGTGATACAAAGTCTTTCATAGTGAGAGTAATGGAATTTATATGCCTTATACACAATTGTTTGATAACTATGGTTAAACTATGTAAGACTACTGTGTACTAGCGTACGCATGACCGCATGACATATATTTAGACATTTTTTATATTCAACAGTAGTCTCTGCGAATCGTGTTCTCACTTATTGTTCCTCGTATAGTAAGATATATATGCAGTTTACCACACAAATGTATTTTGCAATATGAACATCTTATCTAAATGATGTTATAAACTATAAAGCAATTGCTCAAAGATACAAGATGTCATTGCAAAATATAAGATGACACAATGTCTTGCATTGTGCGTTGTGATAAGTGTGTGCTAAAAATAGCCACTACGTATGACACATGAATCCGTTTGGAAATTGCATTTTTCAGAATCAATGTTACCGGAGTATTGAAGCAATTTTACAGTATCTTTATATATATATAGCTTTAGTGCTATTTTGTGTGCTTTGTATCGTATATATTTGTAATATCTTTCTATACACGAACTTGTATACAAATTTACACAATAAATTGATAAGATATAATGTATAAATGTTATAAGCATTATAATTATTTTAATATATTAGTCACATGGCAAGAATATTGGATATTTTTCTTTATAGATATATTTAGTTGAGTCCATTTATTATATTACATACATATATTATTAATCTTTATAAAGTTACTTTCGCGTTTTGTCAGAGTTTAAAAAAGAAAATCAATGGTATAAAGCATTTTCGTACAAAAGATATTTAAAACATGTAAAGCTAGGCAATGCTGATACTAAAACTAACAATATTCAAGATATCACTTATCTAAAAGCTATAACAATCTCATTTTATCTTAATATAACTTGCATTTTTTACAGCATTTACAACTTTTCATTCATAGCGAACGAAGCCATTATACATAGATGTGGTCCTCGAACTTAAATATAAAAATTACAGATGCTGCTACTGAGGCACTTGACCAGGAATGT
Organism: Vollenhovia emeryi; assembly: GCF_000949405.1. Taxonomy (NCBI): domain Eukaryota; kingdom Metazoa; phylum Arthropoda; class Insecta; order Hymenoptera; family Formicidae; genus Vollenhovia; species Vollenhovia emeryi. The sequence goes on along the minus strand of NW_011967233.1, from coordinate 1,912,882 downwards.
TGATTATCGTCATATTATTTGATAACCGTTCCGATCTTTCTGGCGCTGTATATGGACGGATTAGTTTGCTATTTGCATAACTTTCATTATGATCAATACTTAGATTCAATGGATCTAATATTGTAGTCAGAGTTTGTGTACTCTTCTCTCCAGCGAAAGTTTCTACATTAAGATCTTGTGAAGAACTTTCGTGTTCAATGATCGATGGCTCAGTTGGAAGAGGGGCAGTCTTGTTTCTCTTTGCAAAAACTTTTATAATGTTCTTCTTTTCACTGATACCTATAAACATATTTTATATTAATTTATTATATATGTGTTTTTACTCCCGACTGTTGCCAACCGAAAGTTGGTGCTACGGAGGGAGTATGTGTTTCACCAAAGCGAATTTGCTGCTATCAATGTTCTCGATAATATTAACACACGTACGTACCATTGCACGATTCGCTTATTAAAGCTTCATCCTAAAATTTTAAAAGAAAATATCAACGACGGATAATAAAACATTTGTACTAGATTTAATATCACACTTCTGAGATAACAAACATAAAGTGACTCTATACAGGGTGTTCGTCTGGAAATAATAGGGGGGGGGGTCCCATTTTTTCCCAATACTATATAATTATAATATCGTGTACCTTTGCCGCTAAAAGATCCTTAATGGGTTTAAAGGGATTAGAATGTACAGACACTTTCGATGGTGTATTTGACGCAACAGATTGTGTCCGTTGCACACTTTTATGTTGACAATTCTGTGATTGTTTGACTCTGCTGTTCAAGATAGCATAATTTTTCACTACGATATCCAACAACCATCTGCAAGAGAAAAATTCTGATCATCAGTATGAAAGTGTATGCCGTTAAATCCTTATTTCGTGCACGTATCTAAATCTTCTCAATACTGATTCAAAACATACTTATATCCCTCCCTTATCCCCGCGATGCTACTCTTGGGTTGCTCCTTGTTGTAAATGCAGGAGCACGTTTCCACTCTAGTCGGACATCTCATGGCGTTGGCCGCGCGCTCCACGTCCAGGTTTTCAACCACATCCAGCTCGTCGATAGCGCCATTCAAATCTTGTTTGTTGGCGAGTCTATGCATACGTTACGAAAATCTGGATGAGATTTGTGTGCCGTTGCGACACATTTTTACGCAGATTATCAACATCCTTTGATCATTATATGCACACAAGTGACCTAATCTGTACGTGCGCAAGCAAAAAGTGTGCAGAGATGTAACTTCAGAGGTCCCTTACAACAATATCGGTTTCGTCGAGATATGCTCGTGTGTGATTAATTCGTTAAACACGACTTTATTCTCGGCAAGACGGGAAATATCGCTAGCGTCCACCACGTATATAAGACCATGTATCTAAAAGACGTCAATGGAGACATAGAAATTCAAGATTCTGTTTGGCACAAGTGTAGCGGCCGACCATCTAATATTTTCATCGTAACATTTAATTAATAATTCTTTTAACATGACTATCATTATCCATTTAGTCACTCAGAAAATCCACGCTAGTCACTTACGTCGTTGTAATATTTAGGCCACAGTGGTCTAATCTGGGAGCTGCCCCCGAGATCGTATATCTTGACGGAATATGACTTGTGCTTTAGAGACACCGTCCGGAATCCTATTGTAGGCAGCACATTCTGATCTGAATCTGCAGAAGAGGAATATTGTTGGCGCAAATTGATGCCGTACAGCGATAATATTTGCCAGCAGGCACTGGTTTTAATTCTTAAAAAACAATTACCACCGCTGATGTGATTCAGTATCGTTGACTTCCCGGAGTTATCCAGTCCCACAATGAGCAAAATGATGGTCCTGAAATAACGAAAAACCAATGTAAACAAGAGGACGTTATCTCTCTCCCGCCTTCATATTCCCGACACGCGTTTCTTTGCTCGCGAATAGCGCGTACTTCTCCGCGGTGCGGCTTCTTCGCAGCCTCCTCAGCATGTTCCTGATACAATTACCCATCGCGGGCAGCGAGAAAGAGAATCGCGCTCCCATGCTTCCCGCAGTCCTAATCGCGTTCCGGTGGACTTCTGTCATTCATCGCGTCATTCAATCCCGTATAATCGGAGTATTGGAGCACGTATGCATGTATACATGTCGTGTACACACCATAGAGATAGACGTATATAATCTACGGTACACATATACGCCACCGCGCATGCGTGACGGCCATTGTACAAAACAGGCGCGCGTACAGGATATTTCAAATGCGACCGGCCGTGTGTTCCACAGACTTCTATAGAAGTCTGTGGTGTGTTCTCTGCCCAAAGTATCCGTTTGAAGAGAAAAAGAAAAACGAACGCGCAAATGTAATTTCGGAAATCAGTGTTAAATATAAGGGTCTGCGCAAAATAGAGAAAATATTAGTCCCAGTCTACAATAGAGATTTAAGCCCTAAGCCTTAAGAAATTGACTAATCACAGTCGCGCATTCTACTCATACTTGACCGTGATTGGCCAATTTCTTAAAGCTTAGGGCTTAAATCATCTATTGTAGACTGGGACTTAGGGCCAGTTTCACAAACGTTGGTTAACTGTTAACCAGAGTTCAGTCAACGCCCTATCTTTTTCTATCTTGTTCTCTAACCCCTGGTCCACAATCTTGCTTTAAGTAAGCTGTAAGCCTTAAGCCGTAAGAAATTAACCAATCGCAGGTGAGAGTGAGGGGAATAAATGTCTGTGATTGGCTAATTTCTTACGGCTTAAGGCTTACAGCTCACTTAAAGCAAGATTGTGGACCAGGGGTAAGGTCCAGTTTCACAAACGTCGGTTAACTGTTAACCAGAGTTCAGTCGACTTCCTATCTTTCTCTATCTTGTTATCCAAGAAGAGACAGAGGATCAATTAACCATGGGTTAGCGGTTAAACGACGTTTGTGAAACTGACCCTAAGAAGAGACAGAGGATCAGTTAACCTTTGGTTAGCAGTTAACCGACGTTTGTGAAACTGGCCCTTAGGAATTGATAGGAATAAATATTAAATCGTCATCATCTCTCTCTCTCTCTCTCTTTCCCCCTCCCCCCCCCCTCTCTCTCTCTGTTCTGTTGGCTTCAATTCACGTGGAGCATGATTGGCCATATGGTTAGCTCTCGCTAGAAGACGGGTGCTACAGTATAAGAAAGAAGAAAACACTGTTAAATATATTTCTATTAAAGTAGGAAGCCAGGAGAGCCAATTGACTGATACATCAATCGTAGTCCGCTATGACGGAACAGTACCTAAAATCTATCAAGGTTGGATTTATCGGAGGAGGGAACATGGCTAGTGCCATAGGCGCTGGTTTAATTCGCAAAGGTAAGCGTACTTGCTCGTCGCTCGCCAACAAGCCCGACCAGAGCGAGATTTTACAGAAACTCCAAGTGATGCATCTCTTTTTCTTTCTCCCGCGAAAGGTGTATTAAAGCCAGATAATGTCTGGGTTTCCGGTCGTACTGATAGAACTCATGGATTTTGGAGGGATTTAGGGGTTCACCCGACGTTGGAGAACAACGAGGTCGTGTGCAACTGCGACATTGTGTTTCTGACAGTGAAGCCGCATATGTTGGACGACGCACTTGCGACCGTTGGGAGAAGAGCGGATGAAAAGTTCGAGAGCAAGCTCTTTGTTTCGGTACTCGCCGGAGTATCTCTCGATGTCTTGTATTTTGTAAGTAAAGTAGATGCTCATACAACGTTTCAATTTTTATGGCAACTTATGCGAAAGGCTTTTAGAAACTCTTAGCAATCGTGACCTCACCAAGGATAATTAGATCTATGCCAAACACACCCATGATGGTTGGGGAAGGAATCACGGGTACGTTAGAAAACTGCAATATAGCATAAATTAGTTTGTATTAATGTAAATGTAATTTTTAGTTTATTGCGGCAGGAACGCCAAGCCGAACGATCTAGAGCTGGTGGATAGGTTGTTCTCTTACATTGGTATGAGTCACAAGGTTCCAGAAAGTCTAATGAACTGCATTGGTGGCCTATCAGGTTGCGGCCCAGCGTTCGTAAGTTATAACAGCCGTCATAATTGGAGAAATGGAAAGAAATAGTTGTGTATTAATATTTGAATTTATCTTTACTCAGGCGTATCTTGTCATAGAGGGATTAGCAGATGGAGCTGTGAAAATGGGCGTGCCAAGGCCAATGGCAACGAAATTTGCAGCACAAGTGCTGGTAGGGGCTGGGAAAATGGTGCTTGAAACTGGACAACACCCTGGTCAGTTGAAGGATGAAGTCTGCTCACCTGGAGGCACCACTATTAACGGCATTCATGTTATGGAAGTGGGAGGAGTCAGGTATTTACAAGTTAAACAGTGGCACATGATACTATTTTGTCTAATGGATTGCTTGCGAGAGTTAATCAAGATCTAGCCCTAAGTCATCTGATCTAAAACTGCATCCTTATTGGCTCGTGCAAGAAATTCAGTAGGAAAAATAGTATCATGTGCCGCTGGCTTTATTTTACACATCTTATTGGTATATACACTTTTGCTCACTAATTACTGAGAATAGAAAATGTTTTATTCAATTAAACCCACGAGAAGTGATGTAGTCATTAGACATTTTATGTGCATTTAATTGTTAAATAATCTTGATAATTACAGGGGATCTATGATGAATGCTGTCGAGGCTGCTGTGAATAAAACAAATGAACTAACTTCTCGCATAAAATAGCTTTTTTAGCCAAAAGAGATTTTGAAATATGTAACAAGTAATACTCTAAGAAACGTTTGATATTATCTTTCTGCTTATTTAAGTTCCATTTTATATTCATGTAATATTTGAAGAAGAGAGATTATATTTGTATCGAGTAACATATGTAGAATAATTATGTAATTTGTGATAAATTCACGGGTGTGTTCCCATTCCCTCTCGGTACTACTGGCAGTACTCCCAATAGTCTCGAGCGTTCAATATCAAAGAAAAGGTGTGGATGGTTGCATTTAGAAAAGAAACTGCTGTTATCACGAAGGCTACTGAGGTTTCATTTGGGAATGATTTTCTCAGAAGCTGAGTTCAATAATAGCGTCCACAGTAGTACTGAGAAGAAATGGAAACACACCCCATGTCATTTTCGAAATTGCATTTTTCTCGAGAACAAACTTTATCTTCGCGAACTTCTCTATCATTTGTTACAAAAAGTATATACAATAAATATACACACATATACTGTATATCGTCTTATTAATAAAAAAATGTGTGCATTGGTAAATAAGCTTATTCTGTAAAAAATGTTTATAATAATCAGTTGAGAATCTTTAATAATGACAATACGATGTTTATATCTACATACAAATTAACAGTGCTTTGCTTCGTATATTTTATCATAGAAATCTAATTTTTTGAGTACTCTACACAACGCGATGGGTCAGTAGGGTAATATTCTTGACATTTAGTCATCAATCTTTTGAGTGCTTGAATGTACTTCCTCTGAGTTTCATCGTTCATGACATGAGCAACATTCTTAGAGAAAATCTTTTCTCTGCCAGTACGGGCATGGATACCAACCATAGTAACACCAATAGGCCACGGTGAGTTGCCTATTGCCATTTGCAAATAGGCATCGCTAGCCTGAAATAAGAATTTGCTATTGTAGCAGATACATTGTTACAGATTTGTTACACTGATAAAATATGTTTTATATGCAATTAAAAATGTACCAATATGTAGTTACGCTCCAGCAAGTGCTTAACAATTTCTGTTAAACTGTCCGTTATATCCTCCGGAAGAGACTTATTCTTCAATTTTCTTAGAAGTGGTTTTAAATACTCTCTTGTTTGAGCATACGTAGCGCTATTCATCTTTCCCTTAGTGCTCATCTTTTCGGCGGTCGATCGGCTGTTTAATTGATTACCCCAGATCTGGACTAGATATTGCACAAACAGTGTAATAACGTTCATATCAAAGTCCTTGTCTCCCTTATTCAGTTTAGTCGACATCTTTTCTATGTCTTCATAAGTGACACCCTCGTCAGGTACATTCACATCGCCCTTTCCGTCAAGATTTTGGGACTTGGAAGATGTCAAGATCTCATTGAGATACGCTTGATCCACTTGCTCCATGGCTTCTTGGAAATCGTTTCTGAATCCCTGTTGATAAATTATTGCAATCAAAATTGCCATTTGTTTCGTTTTCTTTACAGAAGTAACCGTAAGCCATACATACCTTATTCACTTCTGGCTCAAGGATTTCGCACTTCCTTAATCTCTTGAATGCCTCTATTTCGGATTCGCCGAATAACAACACGGGCTCTGTCCGCTCGCGCAATCGCCTAATTACTTCTTGCCTGGATAACAAATGTTCGGAGCTACTGTCCGCTTTGTGTTCTTCCGATTGCTGATTCACATTTGAAGGGACAGCCTCATTATTCCCTTTGTCAGTTTCATGTACTTCCTGCTGCTTTGATATCAATTGACTCCTCTTAAAGTACTTCTTATTACTTTCCTGAGAGATATTTTAACACAGATAATAGATATTAATGCACACTTACATGCGTGCAACGATATGAAATACAATACACCATAGAATGCAATATGCAACGTACCAAGACATGACTTTCCTCTAGCTCTCTCCGTTTCTTCATTATTTCTGCTTTTAGAATATCCATTTTGCCAACAAATATGACAATTGAACGGATAAAAGTTCAGTTGTACGAACAGAGGACAGTTAGAGGCTAGCAACTTAAATTAGTTCTTTTCCTCTCTACAGGAACGCCGTCGATATCTGCGTTATTTAGCGTATTAACGATCCGAGAAAGTTCAAATTTCATATCATCTTTCCTGTTTTGCGTAACATTCCAAGCATTACAGTAAACTTACTCCAGTCTTCCCTCAAATTAAATTTATCTACCAATAGGAGGTTATATTGTTGACAAATATATATTAAAATAACTTAATCGAATTTGTTAACGTGATATAATCTTCTCTAAGCTCTTGAGCTTCTCCATTAATCTAAATTTTCTGCCCCCCTCATACAGCAAATTAATTTTTTTTTAATACTTAGAGATAAACACCTTCATACCACGAACTTTTTCTTGTGTTAAAAAGTCAACAGAAGTGACGGGCGAACCAGGCGAACACCAAATCGATATTGGAGACCTCATGCGGCGACAGTGAGCAACTTCGGACTCATTTTACATAGGCCAGTATTTATAGTCTGTTCTTATATTTAAGATTTTCTTACATATATTCTTAATGTGTTTTTAACCAATCACAGAACCGTATTAGCCTCTTAAGACAACACTTAAGATGATTTTGAAATAAGAATCGACTATGAATACCGGCCATAGTCAGATCTTATATTCAAGACTGTCTCAAGATCATCTTTAGATACTCCGTAGCCAATGAAATATTCCGTACAGCATCTTTAGATAAATTCAAGACGGTCTTGAATACCGGTCGTAGAGTCCTAAATAATCATATATCTTTGAAGGTAAGGAATAAACTCTAAAATATTATACATATACATATTTATGCATATTATGGTCATACGTGAAAAATTTTGTATCGGGTTGTAGTTTTTATACTTCCATAACTTAGCAATATCATAAGTACAACGAAAAACTATGTATAATATTTTATAATAATTTATAAACGTGAATTCACTGACGACAACACTTCCACTTACGGGGATTGACCTGTGTTAAAAGACTGGTATGTAACTGGCGCACAGGATAAGATGGAAAGAATACGGTATATGGATTCACTTATTAATTTAATTTAACTGGCTACTTACATCTATGCCCGGTCCTAAACGGCCTCTTTAATTTCTAATTTGATTTTATATCTTAAAGGACCTAAGTTAAAATTGTAGTATATAATATTTTAATTTCAAAATTATTAAAAGTTTATTATTAGTCAGTGTTGTTAAGTTTAATAAAAAAATTTATTAACAGATGCCTCGAATATTTTTGTTTGTTTATACTTTCTTCAGTACAAAAATATACAGACATTCTAAACGAGGCAAATACCGCGATTCCACCTACGAATTATATAAATTTCACAGATTTTAATTTTTTTTTAAGTATAAGTACCGAAATTATTGCAAAGTAATGCAACTTTTCGATTTTCTCGATATTTTAATGTCGAGTATATATCAACGGAATTTTTCTTTCCTTTAATGTACAGAACTCTCCCTTCTAACAGTTTTCTGCGTACTCGTTTTGCAGTGTCAAAGGGTTGCTCGCACCAACGTATACTTAACTATGCTCGAGACCGTACTTCCGATAAAACGGCCTCAATCAATCTTTTACAACTATAGCGCAACTCGCTTATCACTTATAAGGGAGGGTAATAATACGGAAAACATTTTCTGGAAATTTAAGCTTTGGATGCGTCATCGATTCATCCCCCAATATGAAAGTAACAAAGTAGTGCCGCAACATGTAATTTTGCCCTCCTCCCACAGACTCTCAATTTGGTAAATAGCGAGCTTCCCGAGTTCCAGAAGGGTAGAATCAAATCCCTTACGCAGATGTTAAACCGTTTCGGGGAACACTACACTTTTTCGTCTACTTTGCCAGCAATTTTCAACAATATTACACGTTATCACTCGACAGAACTCTCCATTTTTTCTTATATCCATGAACATCCTGGCAAGCGATCATCCGGAACAAGCGAAGGTCGACGCGACAGTGCTTCGCTATCGCGTGTACACTCGTCGCATTCGCAGAATGCTTTGCCTCGGCGGTGTCTTGCAAGATCGAACACGTTCGGCAGCCTGGTCGTATACTACAGGCCTCTTAGTGATCTTTATGTGCTTCAATCAGTGCGTCTTCATGATAAACTTTTGTTGGGATCACACAGACGACCTGGTGCTTCTTTCAAGATGTTTTGGCATGACCTGTAGTTTCATCACGCCCGTCTTAATGGTATCTTGTACTAGTGATGCATGGGATTAATTATCTTAGTAGGTTCGAATCTGTTGTAGTTTTGAACTCTATGATTACTTAAAAAATTAAAAGCAATACTTTCAAATACATTCGAATCTGAACAAAATTGATTCGAATATATTTGAGTCTCTATAATCCACATAGCACACTTTATCCACGGGATGTCCGAGGGACATTATTTTAGGATATTGCGATCTGAACGATATCCCATGATAGATTTCAATTATTCAGTGGATGTCTAGCGGATGCACAAGCCCAGTCAGCAAAATGTTAGTTAGCATTTTAGTTAGTAGATTGGTATTAACAAATTAAAGCAATTTGTGGAAACCTTTATTTGAGAATCTCTGTGAAAACTTGCTCGAACGAGATTGTGGTGAAAATTTGTCTTCACCGCTATTTAATATCGAAAGCTTAGAAGACCATTTCCTTAAATAAAATCTTAGATACCAATTGCGAGAAACAGATCGTATGTCTACTATTCTTCCAGTCAGCTTGCTTCCTGGTGAAACGTAAGAGATTGCTGGAGCTTCATGAGACGCTAGATGATCTCTTCGAGAGAGAACTGGCACGGGATCGACAAACCATGCTCGCCACCCTGTGCGCGTTTGACAGACCATCCTACATGCTGTGCTTTACCCTGGGATCGACGGCATTGATGATTCTTTGCCCTTCGCTGATCTCCATAGTTCGCCAGATCGTCTATGACGCAAAACCCAGAAGATATAAACTACCGTTCCTGGCGAAGTTTCCGTGGCCTGTGTCAACCGGCGGCGGTCTACTCTTTTACCTGCATCTCCTACACCAGATATCCAGCTGCTGGTGTGTAGTCTTTACCGTTGGCAGTGTTGACAGCCTCTTTGGCTACTACGCGTTTCAGATCTCCTCGATACTACGGGCGATGTCTGCCAGGTTGGCGAATCGGCGTCGTACCTGCGAGGTATTCACAGAGGCCCTGGGCACATGCGTACACACGCATCACCGATTATTGCAATGCAGTCACATGTTGAGTGATATCTGGGGTTTAATAATCATACGAATGCTTTTTACAAACGCCATACTCATGTGTGCGTTGATCTTCGAAGCAAGTCCAGTAAGTCTTGGAATTTGATTATTATAGATTCCCGGACAGCCAAGTCTATTGAGAGCAGATTTTAAAAGTGTTTGCTACAAATGTTGATAGAATACCAACAGACATAACGGAATCCACTAATGGAATATTCAGAGTGTCCTATTTTAATCTAACATTCTCAAAACCTTTATTTTTGATTGTAGAGAAAAATGCTTTAGACAAAAATTGTTTGTTTCAAAGGAAAATACACGATGTGAGTTATGTTAATTGCAGGGTTGGGAAGAGTACGAGTAACTCGTTACTTGTACTTGTAACAAAGTTACAGTTACTTCTTTTTGGCAACTCTAACTTAACTTCGTTAATTTTAAAAATCGGGCCTAAATAGCGCAATGGGTACCTTTGGTTGTCCCGTCTTTAGAGTATGTACTCTCTAAAATCAATCAATGGATTATCACTGAAAACAGTGAATATTCACTGATTCGGTGATAATGCACTGATTGATTTTTAGAGAGTAACTCTTCGGGGTACTCAAGCCCTTCCACCACGACAAGGTAGTACCCGAGGAGGGGATTATCAACAAAAAACCGTGCAATTACATATATGTATATTTAGAAAAATTAATATTGAGTAAACATAAATTATGTTTGTAATACGCGACGTGAGAGAGATTCATCCAATCGAAAGATTACTTCACAATCTCATATCTTGGGACAAAATCAATTTTCTCGTAATTTATCAATAATAATAAACTAATGATCCGAGATAAGCCATTCTTATCTCGTTAGAAGCGCTGAAATCTTAGCTTTCCAACGGGGCCAAGATCATCTTGCTACGATTTTTCTATGCGGAGATTTTGACGATTATATCGACTCGCGATCTCGATCTCGGGACAAAATCAA
>NW_011967233.1:1826821-1896476 GCF_000949405.1 Vollenhovia emeryi | reverse complement strand
AGGAGGCCCCTTTTATGCATAATTACCTAATTATTTTGACAAAATGGTATGATAACAGTTCACCCATCTGACGGTCGGCCAGTTTTTTCTGTTTATCTCTTACATGGCATTGAAACTGCTGCAAACATTTATCTATGCCTGGTACGGCAGTCTCATTACGAGTGCGGTGAGTTTTGATCAGCTTCTTCAAATGGGTGATTACCGTAACATCCAGAATTAATTAATTACTAATTATTACATATATATATGTGCTTTTAGAGCGAGCACTTTCGTGAGGGAATATATTTCAGCGAGTGGCCGGATTCCAGTCTCGACCGTGAAATTAGGGCGAGCGTTATCGTGACAATGATGCAGAAGCCAATAATCATAAAGGCGTTAAAATTGTCTTCCGTGAATGTTAACATGTTCACCAATGTGAGTACTAAAGTAATGGTTTGTTGTACGAATCTTACAGCCAAAGCTTAAGATCCATGTAATCCCTTTTTTGGCTTTTATCACATGTGATCAACGTCAATGCGATTTTATCTTCTATTCATATAAAAATAGACATGAATTTGAAAGAGATCAGAAAAAATTTATGCTAATTTTGAGATCCTTAAGATAGAAAGCTAATTTTAAAATTATTTAATTGGTATTTTATGACTATAATTTGTGATTACATCATCAATGATGACTAATTCGTTGTCTTCATTATTAGATTGTGAACACTGCAATGTCCTATTTTTTTCTTTTGCAATCCTTGGACGAGGATAAATAAAAATGGACGCCACGTATCAGCTGGTTGTAAATTTTAAGAAGCACGTAGAATGGTTGTAATATGGAAGAACATTGTGATTAAAAAAATAAAAATATAATTCCTGAACTTGACACAAGTAGGGTAAAAGCACCTAATATCGCTCAGAACGTAATATCGTCATTCGTGATCCCAGATAACATGCATGTCTAAAAGACATCTTTAAGATGTCTTTAACACGTCTTTTAGACATCTTTTAGACGTGTATGTCTAAAAGATATCTTAAAGACGTCTTAAAGAAGTCTTGAAGATGTCTTTTAGACAAGCATGTTATCTGAGATATCTCATTGTACATACATACAAACTTTAGAACGAGATAACTGGTGTTGAACAGTAGCTTTGAATCTTTGACTAGTGAAGTAGTGGGGGTAACAGAAGAGTAGGGGAATGAGAGGGTTAAAGAATAACCGTTACGGCGACGGCGATGATGACGACAACGGCGGTAATCAGTGGTCTTGCAAGCGTACCCCAGCAAGCGACGGAGGTTCAGACAGCGGCGACGAGACCGAAGCCGCAGCCGAGGGACGTGGACGAGGCCGTGTCGTCAACAACAACTTTTGTCCACTCTGTCAAGCATAGTAGCCATATTGAATTTTTGCTCCATTCCAGATATTGATAGACAGAGAGAGGGCTACTGTTCAAAGTATGTTGTCTCTTTCTAAAATTTGTACACCCCTGCAGCCAAAATGCGCAGTCTATACATATATTATACGTCTATGGCCGGTATTCATAGTCGAATCTTATTTCAAAATCATCTTAAAGGCCTTTGCAAGTAAAAAAGCGTTAACCGTAACCGTAATTTTAGTCCGTAATCGTAGTTTTCAACACGTACAGACAGATGGGTTGCTCCATCTAAAATTACGGTTAACGCTTTTTTACGTGCAAAGGCCTTAAGTGTTGTCTTAAGACGCTAATACGACTCTGTGATTGGTTGAAATCACAGAACGGACTATGAATACCGACCTATGGGTGATCCTCAAATGCGACTCGCCCTCTGCGAACGTTGGAAAACGTGGACATGAACTACGTAGCCAATGTTCACATTTCGCCAAGTAGGTAACGCAGATTTGCACAATTTTGGTCGCAGCCGCGCTATGGTTAGCTCCCATGCAATAATCTTGCACTTAAAATAATCTCGAGTACAAGAGCATTGCATAGGACCTGACTATAGCACAAAACGCGACCAGAATTTCACAAATCTGCGTTACCCGCTTGGCAAAGTGCGGATATTGGCTACATAGTTCATGTCCACGTTTTCCACGTGTACAGAGGTCGTATCGCATTCAAGGATCGCGTTTAGATTGTAGAGAATTTACAGTTCCAAGTTTAACATACTGCAAACACTCGCATACACAATTTATACTTCACACATCTATACGTTTTCCTGAGAATATGCTACGATAGATATTAAAATGTAGATCGCAGCAAGTTTGCAAATCACTGAGCTATAAATACCTGTATGATTTAATGATTGACCTTTGGACTTATTCGTTATGAGAGTCACACTGCTAGCCAGTTTAAAGACGAGTATGTCAACTGACGCTTAAAATATTGGTTTTATATTAGTATAGAAGTTTTAGTATATTAACAATTGTGTGCCATATATATATGTATACATATATAATATATACGTGTGTTTATGTATGTATTTAGCATGTTTACGCAAGTTGTAATTCATGATTTGAGAACAAGATCATGTATGAAGTTGTTGAAAGCGCTGTACAGCAAGTCGCAATCTGTACATGTAGTTAAGGAAATAGAAATTCCAGTACCTTGGGGCAAGGTTGCCGGTATGTATAGTTTTCCTCCAAGTGTAAATGTGACTTTAGCAATTGTGCAAACACAAATTTTATTCTAGGCAAATTATGGGGATCGCAAGATAAACAACCTATTCTGGCTATGCACGGCTGGCAAGATAATGCCGCATCATTTGATACTATAGCACCCCTTCTTATAAAAAATACACCAGTTCTGGCAATCGATTTACCTGGACACGGACTATCTTCATGGTTACCACCAGGATTTATGTACAATGAATTGGTGTACTTCTTGTTAATCAAAAGAATTAAAAGATACTTTGGATGGGAGAAAATAAAAGTAATGGCGCATTCTTTAAGTGCTATGACAACATATTGGTACGCTGCGTGTTTCTCAGAGGAGCTACAGTATGTTGTAGCTCTGGACTTTTTCAAATTTCCAGCTGTAGAAACGAGCGTATACGCAACCAGATTTGGAAATGCAGTTGATGCACTTTTCAAGTTGGAGGAAAGTAATGTTCAACTAAGTTACTCTGAAAGCGAGATTATAAAAAAGGCATCTGCAGGATTTCTAAATTTGGATGAATCATTATACAAGATACTTATGACTAGAGGTACCACACGAAAAGAAGATGGAACATATGTTATTAACAGAGATCCTAGATTACGAGTTCTACCCGTCCATAGTATGTTTTCGCAAGAGCAACTAGACGAATTTGCAAAACTCATAAAGTGTCCATATCTAATAATAAAAGATGACGATTTTTATGGTGAGAAAAGAGAAAATTTTTATAAAACATTAGAGGTATTGAAAGCTGCCAATGACAAAGTACATTTTGAGACTCTATCAGCAACTCACCATCTTCACCTCAGTCATGCGGAAAATACGGCAGCAATTATTAATCCCTTTTTAGAAAAGTATGACTGATGAAATATATTCTGAGTATATGTATATGTAATTAGTAAAAAAATATGATAACTATATATTGTTTTCTTTGTGCCCAATAATATAGTTCAAATTAATAATAAATAAATATCTAAACTTATTCAGAAAAGTAGTAATATTTATTAAATATAATTATTTTCTGAAAATCCTCAACATTATTTATATATGCGACAATTGTTATCAAATGTTTACAATTAAGATATACATTTTGTTTAAAAATATATTTATAAAAATTATTAAACAATATGTAATTTATATAATCACATAGGAAAATCCTTTTATTAAATACATATAATATAATTCTACTAATATCTTTTTAGTCGTAATCTTAAATTAAAGACGAGTTAAAAAATTTGACATTTTTTATTGTAATGTGTTCCATTAATTTGATATAATACTATATTTATTACAGACATTATATGTATATGACATTATATTTGATATTATATTTTGTTTTTTATGGTATGAAATATTTCTCGTTTAAATTTACACTATACATTATGTAGGATGACGATATCACAGCTATCCATTGTGCAATTCACTCATACTTGACTGGAAATAAACGTTTTTTTAAATAACTCATTGCACTAGTTCAGGTTTATCTTTCTCCTTCCATGTGGAGAGAGAAAGATAAACTCTAAACTAGTAGAGCTAGTTAAGCTAAAAAAAAGACAAACCATTTGTCATACAACAAATGTAGTAGCACTCCCTAATGCTCTAAAAATTCGCGTCGTTTTTAATTTGTGTTACTTGTTAACTATTACATAAAATAATGCATATAAACATTTAAATACAATTCACTCTAAATTCTTCAGTATATTGATTGCAATAGTTGCAGTTTATGCTATTTTGGATTAAATACTTTTTATTTTAAATGAAAATATCATTAAATTAAATAAGAAATTACGCTCTTGTAAAACAATCCAACGTGTATACAATAAGTAATTTATAATGAAAAAATTTAAATATTATGTTTACGGAAAAAGTGAAATGACACAATATAACACAATTCATTATTTTATTTATTATAAAGGAACTGTAGAAAGAAGTACATAGTAACTGTATGTACAAAGAGCACAAGAGACAGTCAAACTTTCACCAGAATCATTCACTCATGTTCAAATGCCATATGTATTAATGAATTCAGTCTGAACGCTTATTTTGTTGAACAATGAATAAAAGGCACTGGCAAGAATTGCTTCTCTTGTCTGTTTTCAATGTGCAACTCCCATTCTTTCGTCGCAACAACATACCAGCAAAATTTATTGATACACTTAATTCTAACATCAAAGAGTAACCACTGTGTTACTTTAAGATGTATCTCATATCTTTTACACACGAGCAGAAAATCTTTTAAATATTTAAATTAGTCGCATGACTAAACATTTCCTTTAAATACTAAAAGAACTTTCGGTTTTTCTCTGAAGTGTTTGTGTCGTCAGCACTTTAACGCAAATAATGCAAATAAGTTATATCATTTCCTTTTATATCGACAAAACACAGCATAATCATGTTCGCTTTCAGCGTTTATAAATATTATAAAATAGTTTTTCTAATATAAATTTATAACTCTCATCATTCTATTGCTATTATAAGTTTTCGTAATGTTATTAATAGTAATTAGCGTAATGTGTATGTGTGTGTGTGTGTGTGTGTTATAATTGTGTCGTTACAATTTTATTGTTCTACATCCGGGAATTATATGGGAAGCATATATAAAGCACATCCAGATTGGTCTCTATTTTCATTTATCGTTGATATACAAAAGTTCCCGAAGTCTTGTTTATAACGGAAAACTCAAGTTATCTATTATGTTGCGCTTGTGACTCTGCGACCTGTTCTCCAGTGTGCACCGGCTGTGTCAATGTATTTTGAAACCACATCATCCAGTTGCTCAGATAATGGCCGTCCAATTGATTTTCAGGATTGTCTCTTATCTGCACATCGTTCAATTCTTGAAAATTGCGAACGGTTCGGAGTTCCGTAAAATTATTGTTCACCGAATGGCTCCTATGCATTCTTACCTCTCTCTTTCTAAGGGCATCCTTTACTAACCTTTGCCTACGCTCCTCTTCCGTCTCGATGGCGGATCTCGTGAATCTCATTTCCCTGGCTCTCAGTGCATCCCTTCGCAATCTTTCCTTCCTTTCTTCCTCTGATTCTTTAGCGTACTGACTTAATCGGGCTTCTCGCCTCTTTGCCGACTCTTTGTTTAATCTTTCTCTTCTCTGTTCTGGCGTTTCGTTTGAGTACAATGACAATCTTTTAATTCTTCTTCTCTCGGCCTCACGATCCAGTCTCTTTCTCCTATCTTCCGGCGTTTCGTTGTACATCCTATATTCTCTTTTTCTTGCTGCTTCAGCATCGAGTCGTTTCCTCCGTTGCTCTGGCGTCTCGTAATACATTCTCATCTCGCGTCTCTTTGCTGCTTCCTTTGCCAATCTCTGCAAACGTTGCTCCTCGCTTTCTTGTTCATACAACTTTTTTCGTTTTTCTCTCATACACTCAGCCTTTTTCCTCAATCTTTCCCTATGGTCTTGATGATGCACGACAGACTTCAGCCTGACGTGCTTTTTTGATCTTCTGGAGATTTTAGTTTTTTCTTGGTCAAGACTATCCTTGCCGTCCGTTAATTGGCCCTTACGTTTTGCTAACGCAATTACATCGCTAGTGTCAACATCAACGGGAATTTGTATATTCTGTTTGGTATCCTTCAAGATCCTCAGTCGTATATTAGCATCATTATTACCGTCGCATAACCATTCTGCAGTATACAATGTGCCATGATCTTCGTCATCCTCCTTCTTTATATTGATGTTAAGCCCGTCCAGGAGTTCGTTCGATATCGTAACTGTAGATATATTGTAATTGGTCGTTTGTATCTGTTCGTCGTTTCGAATGAACACTTCCGTTGCGTTCGGTTGTTTTTGGAACTCGATATTTATGGAATTGGAGTCCAAGGTATCTAAATAAATTGGATCTGTTAGCACGTTAGTAATAGCGCCGTTCTCGGTATGTTGTATGTTTTCTAAAGTGGATTCCGAAGTGTTTGATTCGTTCGCTTCATTCTGATCTCTGTCGATCGTTTTCTCATTATAGTTCTTGGTTTCTCTGATCTCGATTGCACAAAAATGCTGCGCCGATGTAATTATCTCGACTTCATTAAGATCCGCTTCGCGCTCATCATCTTTCAGCTTATCGTACGCTGAGATCAAGTCTGTCGGACGATTTCTTATTTGTACATCGCCTTCAGATATTTCCATGTCCCACCAGAGATCATCAAATAATACGTTAATTGCTGAAATCATATAATATGTTGTAAATAATTTGTCCCAAAATCATGTGTTTCAAAATATTAATTTTGATAAGTGATCAAAATCATGCGAATAAAAGGACAACCAGTCGCTGAACGTTTGCAGCATTAACAACAGGTTTTACCCTCTTCATGAATCATTTGTCACATGTTTCCTAATTCGTTATAATCTCCAATTATCAATTACTTCTCGCAGTGTACACAATCGAGATCTATCATGTGTTTGCCATATAATCGATTACTTTTCTTACAAACTTTCCTATTCCTCGAATATTTGCAGTTCTTGTGAACATCATTTATCCCGAAATTATTATTATTATTCTTATTATTATATCATTTGCATGCATACATTCTCCAAAAATGAAGATAAAACATCACAAGGTATTTGTGACAGAAAAGTATACAAGGGCAAATTGTGATGATATCATTTTTCTGCTCGAATCACAGAATGATGATAATTAGATGATGCTAGAAACCTATCGGAAATGTACTCCATACCTGCGTATCGTCTGCTTGACAGCTGATTCAAGATGGCGACGTGGATGGCACTTTGGAGTCGTGCATTTCCGCGGTATCCTTCAGCACCAAGCTCGACGCGATCATCATTCTTTCTCTCGTGTTACATGCTAGGTGCCGCAAATCGCGAGTAAGCCCGACATGTCGTTGGAACGTCCACGCGTCTCTACCCGAAATTCATCCGAACGTCGAGCGTCGCTCGTCCATCCACGTCTTTCGTCATTGCTAACGGCAACAAGATCTGAGAGTGGACTCCAGAACAGAATTCGAGCCCCATTTTAAAACCGAAGGTGGCGCCACCGCGTGGTGTGGGGTCTCTTGTTTGGACTTTCGACGAATCATTCTGATTGGTGAAGAGTTCTGATAGGACTCCAATTCCTTTATAATAAATAAAATAATGAATTGTGTTATATTGTGTCATTTCACTTTTTCCGTAAACATAATATTGAAATTTTTTAATTATAAATTACTTATTGTATACACGTTGGATAGGTTTTGGAGAATGTTTTGCGGAAAAAAGTGTTTACACGGCAGCTTATAAGCCGGTTTAATAACTGTGGTATACTACCACGATTCAAAACTATTGTGTTTTTGATCATAATAATCATTTGAATATGAGCCTATTTTGTTGCTCGAAACATTTTAATCAATTTCTTTTAACGTATATGTATAATAAACGGAATATATCATTTAATTACTAAATTATAGATACTGCTCGTTTCTCCCGATAAACGGTTGTCAGATTACATTGGTAAGTAAGAACATGAGTTAATAAATGAGTAAGGCACTTTTCCTGATTTTGAAAACATAAAACAATTACAGATGCTTGGTAAATAAAACTGTAATTCTTTTCCAAAATTAGAAAAACTGGAGAACAACTTTGCTCCTCTATTAATCAGACGTTGACAGTGAAAATTTCACGTCATTCTATAAAATCATTATCGAGAAAAATTGAAAGTGGTTTTCATGATTTCTTTATCAGCAGAAACGTGTAACATATATCGCCTTAATGCAGGTGATGTCAATCTGTTACAATATTCTACCCAAAATTACTGGCTACATTTTGTTTATCGCTTGGATAGCTAAATCTGTTGAGAACAGATTTGAAAGTGTCTGCTGCAAGTTTTGTTTATAGAATATATACTGTTAGCTGAGTAAATAGGACACAAGTGATACCAAATTTGCTATCAATCTGTTGTACTGCAGGCAGTTTACTTATTATACAACAAATCGCACGTGGCTAAACAGAAAAATCCCTAAACAGCGTCTAGTTTAACCGTGGAGCCCGCACAGTTAACATCCTTGCGTCCAATTACGCGCGGGACGTCTAAAAATGGTCAACAATTCTTTCTGATTCTCATTGGACGTCGATAAATCTCGCCCCGCACGGTATTCGCACTTTTTACCCACGCGATCCTATGCTCCCCTTCCAGGAACGTGATCCTCGATCATACAGTATTAATTACCGACGCGATGCATAACGATTAGCTTTTTTCTGTCAGCAGCCGTCGCCGAAACGCGTATCCGTATCCGGACTGCCACGACGCGCGCATGTCACCGCGAATGTCAACTTCAAATGGAAACGTCTTAATTATCGGAGCACGTATAATAGTATTGGGGACGGAGTGCCCAGACGCATCCAACAAAAACTGTCGATCGGCCCGTGAACGAACGACCGGCGGGAGGAAAGGAGGGAGAGGACTCGGGATAACAGGGAGAGATTATACAAGGGACGGATGCTATATAAGTGTATCGAACCGGGTTTCTCGTCTCCGCCACCAAAAGCGATGACGATTATGCGCTGCGATGCAAAAAAACGTCCCGCGGAGATCGCGGTACGCCGATAAATCGCGTGAGGTCTCACCGTGGTCCCGCGGTCGGCTACATCCGTGGGACTCGGACGGGACTCTTTCGGAATCAGGCCTCTCAGACGTTCGTGTTTACTACGAAAACGTCTTCACTCGGTCTTCTCGATCTCTATGTCGCCTGGGCGAGCGTCCACGTGCGAAAACGAGGTGCCGATCTCTCAAACATATGTAATTTCTCGGAAGTCCCCAGACAGCACACAATATTATATTGTGACAATGATATTCTATTAATAAGTTGACACCCATGTGGTATGAAATTATTCCAAATAGTAATCTTGTAATCGCATTTGTGTACGAGTTACGGAGAAGAAAAACTGATGACGAGAGGGATTTAAATAGCCTATGGAGAGCCGCATGAACGGAAGGGCGCACTCATTTTGCATCTCTCTCAGTTCTGCTGCAGACATTTTCTTACGAAAATGCGCAATCCATGTATTATAGGTCCAAAGTATGGTACGACTTTTCCGTATTTTCCGTTTACGTCCGTTCCAAGATGGCAGATCTGATTGCACTATAGCAAACGTTACGGTGAAAAGGCGCGCAGTTACAAATATGTCGGTGCATGTATATGATTTCCATAACAGGAGTGATACCGAGGTGGTACGCGATAATTTATGGAATTCGATCGTGATTGAGCGACGATTGTGGACTTTGTATGCGGAGCCGGTTGCTGCGTGCGGAATGTCACGACGGATGGTTTTTTTCCGTGACGATTTGACAAAATCATTAGAGGGCTAAATTCAATAAAGAGTCCGCGCGGAACCAGGCCGCTCGCCGGACTCCGTCGTAAGAAAACATTCTCGCAGGGGCGATCAACAGCATCGTAATCGGTATTAATATGATACTTATTATTCTGTTCACGCTGCCATTTCTCCGTCATTTATCTTGCCGAAATAGTTTTCTTGCCCGTTGCTATTAGATTAGGCGAAATGAAACCTTAAATAATTCGAGCGCGAAGCGACGAGCCTTCACGCGCCACGTGTCAGAATCGATACGTGGTAGTGTCGGACTTGCGAAACATCGCGTAGAACGATATAACGACAACGCACTAAACAAAATATCTAAGTAAAATTAGAATTCATTTATTATCCTACTCTTAGTCTTCGTATACAGCCTTCTACACTGTAATGGACTTTAATGTCTCGCGCAATATAACTTTTCGCATTATAGTTTTCCATTCATGCGGCACGCGAGATAACGAACAATGACTACTAATATTGTAACATCAGGAAAAAAAACGAAAACTAAGCTTCGCATATTCTCAGATAATTGTCAAAAGTAATTTATAAATCGTTATTAAGAATTATTATTGCAATATTTTTATTGACACTTATTGTTAGCGGTGCCGAATACTTAGTAGATTTCTGTCTTACAAGAGATTACGCCTTGGCCCTTTAATGGTGTTACGCATTAGTCTCTTTTAGGATTGTAACGCGAACTATAAACTGTAATAATAGAATACCACGTACGGTAACGATCAATTCAGGTTGTCATTTCTCGGAAGCGGCTGATTGTCGGAAGAAACTGCGCTATTTTGACGATACGCTTTGTTACGAGTCGCGCGAACGTGCGACTCGCCTTACATGAATTACACGATTGTCTCAGGATTTACGGCGCATTTGTATTTTTCTGAAAGATGAACAACGCGAAATTGTGCAATCGCTCACAGAGGATCAGGTGTTGATTAAAATTGTTGAATAACAAATACGACATTCATACAAAATATCTCTCGTTAATTCGTCAAGAACACAATTACTTTTTCTCTTAGAAGAAATTAATAATACTAAATTATGATAAAAAGATGAAGAGATATATACTTAATACACTAAATAAATATCATAAAGTATAAATTGTATTTATAATGTTTTAAGAATAAAGATTTAGGATTATACTTTTGCTGTTTGTTGAACCACGCGGAGAGAATTTTTTCTTACCCTGAAAATCGTGTAATCGTGGGACAATATGGCATTTAAAAAAACTTTATAAAAGTTTTTTGAAATTTCACCATATATTTTACTGGCAATTATACTTAGTATACATTTTATTAGTAAAATGTATGGTAAAATTTCAGAAAACTCTCATAAAATTCTTCGAAATGTCGTGCTGTCCCGGAGTTACATCATTTTCGGGATAAATTTTAAGAGAGCATTTTCCCCGTGCATATGTTGACAATTGTACTTAATGGATTAATATGCAAAACGCAATCAGAGATATACAAGTGTATAAAGATAGAAATTATATAGATAATGTGGAGTGAAATAGAGTGAATCTTTATACTCGGACACATACTGAGAAAAAGTAGTTGACAGTATTTCTTCAGAACGAATATATATGTTTTTCAATTAAACTTACATAATCGAAACATATTTTTTTGAATTACCAAATATTTCTGCGATTTAACAAATATTTGACAACCCGTGGATCGCAGCATATATATATAGTTGAATCAAACAATTTTTTTTATTCAACCCTTTACTCAGTGCACAAATAAGATAATAAATTAATTTTTAATTAATTCAGATTGTAACGTTTCATTTCTACTTAGGTCATGTATATCTCGAGATATGAGATCCTGTTCTATCCAGGATATTCCGTCATTACCCTTCCATGACCGTGTTCCTTTGCCGATTGCATTTTAATCGCCTTTACGCGAAATCAACGCGCCGCGCAAATCGCGAATCCCGCTCGCATGGCGGAAGCTGGAACGAATGGCGGAGACAGACACATACACACGCAGAAATGTCCAGGGAAGAGACACGGGGGCACAGCAAAACACACAGAACGCTCGTTCCGCCCGGGAAAAAAAGCCGCGGCGAGCATAATGGATATCTTTATTATCGGAGCCGCGAGTCGCCGAGACTTCGTGAGTCTCCGGCAAAGTCGATCACGACGGCGATGTCTCAACCTGGGCTCGGGCCCAATTGGTCCCGCCAGTCTTCCTCGCTACATAAATATTGATGAAAACGATGCGTTTAAAAAAAGAATATATATATATATATATATAGACATACGCGAACGACAAGTTCATCCGCGGTTAAAAAGCCGGAAGATTTATCGGGACGCGTCCTCCCGACGACAGCCATTTCCGAGCGAATCGTACATCAAGGAGAGCCTGAATCAGTTTTCGTGTAGCTGAGTTTCGGTTTCGATTCATAGCCGCGAGTTTTACACTTAACGTACCTCTCCTCCATTTATTTTCTATTTCAGTCGTCGCTACGTCTCATGTCTCACGCGCGTGACTTTTGTTGCAAACCGGTTTAAAGTGAAATCAAAACTCGGATCGTTCA
The DNA here is from genome assembly GCF_000949405.1 of Vollenhovia emeryi. Lineage (NCBI taxonomy): Eukaryota > Metazoa > Arthropoda > Insecta > Hymenoptera > Formicidae > Vollenhovia > Vollenhovia emeryi. Next base: position 1,883,996 of record NW_011967233.1, on the reverse strand, counting down.
GTCGCGTCCGCAGTTTTCAAAGTAGATCGAGATTCGGGGACTGGTTGCGTCTGCCCACCGTTCGCCGCAACTTGGACGACAGAAACGCAGAGGCCAATTGACAATTCAAACTAAAAATGGTATAAGCGCTTTATGACTGTTTCTCGTATTCTTCTGCCCTCGTCTTGGAGTCTCCGTATTGGAGTCTCCCTGCGATCACGAGCGCTTAATTACAGCATCGTGTCGAGGCTGGACGATGACGATTACTATTGTAGCGCTGCAACTTTGTACACAATTATAGGAATGCAGACGAACCGATAGTTACAAAGGCTCTCTTAGAATTGGCTTGGGGTCTCGAGTTTTACAAATCCTAAGCGGCAAATCACGACAACAGAGCTCCCTGAAAGTCGGTGATTCGCTCATCACCTAAGAACCGCGTAAACGTCTTTCCTTCGGCCGGTCGCTTCGTTTCCCCTTTCTCTTCTCCCCCCTCTCTCTCTATCTCTCTTCTCTCTAGTCATTCGCTACTGACAATGGATACTCATCTGAATTTATAACGAACGTTAGTAATTCAATTTTTTGATGGCGCACAAATTAGAGGCTGCGCTCAAAAAGCTTGCCAATGGCAGAAGGCAGGAAGAAAGAATGGTCGATGACACAGTGAATAGAGAGAGGTGCTGATCGCTGAAAAGGATCCTCGCATCGCCGATGCGTCGCTCGTGAGCGTTTCCATTTTTCTGCCAGCTTTCTGCGGCCTCCCTCACCCTTCTCGCCTCTTCTTCCCGCTATCGTGCCACTGTCTATCTTATTTCAACGAGCACGCTCCCTTTCATCCCGGGCGCACTACTCTTCGCCCAGGCACAATGCCGCCGGCATTAGATGGGGATAATAATATGGCAGTATCACTCGACACCCCGGACTAAGGGCGACTAAGAGGAATCTCTTTCTCTCTCCCACTTTCTTCCCTTTCGTGATCTCTTCCGACCTCATTCCCATTTTCTCTCCTCTTTTCGTTTCTCCTCTACTTCGTCCTCTCGTCCTCGCCGAACGCGGGATCCGTCGTCATCGGCTCTCACGCCTCATCATTCCTTTTTCGGTCTCGTCACGCGTACCGCGTGCGGTTTCGTCCTCCATGTATTTGGCGGGCCGTCGTCACGGTGGTTTCCGAGATAATTCTCGATACACACGGCACACAGATCTGCCGTAATTCCCGACGCGTTTCATTCGCCGCCTCACGATTTACCTCGCGTCCCGTTCCGTTCCCATCGTCCCGCGTACCTCCCCGGCTCGCGACATTACATTTTGTTTGTTTAAGGATGCGCATTGGGCAGCCGTATGCGGTCGAGGTGACGAGCGCTCTCCAAAGGTGGAGAGTTAATTCCGTTCGGCTCGGGAATTGCTCGGGAGCGGACGATACGATTAGAGGTCCTCGCGTGTTACGGATGGGCGTTATATTATATGAATAGTACGTACGTGACAGCACGTGTCTATGCCGCGCGCGTTATAGCTGCAATTTATGGTTTCGGTATCCACACGCAGCGCCGTGCGCGAGTCGTGTAATTTCAAGTGGCGAAAACTCGAACACTATGCACCGAACAAAGTCGCACGTGTTCGATTAGCAATCGCATGTCGTTTTCATGCTTGCAATTGAAACATATATGCATATGATTCCTGGAAGGGGCATAGACGATTATAGTTGGCTCCACCATGTATCTGTACGGTTACCGCGATACAAATGCGTCGACTGTATTGTACATTAGGTATGTTCTGTACTGATGTTGTTCACAATACTGTGTACGTGTTACGTAGTTGTTATCTCGCGCAAGCGCACAGTAGATACTAACTGCACAGTTACATAACAGTTAAATCAATATTATAATTTCTTCCTCAACAATATAAATGTACTTGTTCTGTGCTTATTCAAAAATGTGCTTATTCTATGAAGAAAATGCCCCATGAATGTATAAATTTGCTTTATATTCAAAATACAAGGTTTTCAAAGAGGAAAAATAAAAATTACAAAAATAAAAAAACGCTTAGAGATATTTTGTTCAAGTTTTCTGTGCGCATATGTGGTATAAAGAACACTTTTCAATTCCGATGAAGCGATCTGTTCTTTAATAAAAAGTGAAGCTACACTTTTAATTTCAATTTTTCACTTCAACTCGGAAACGTCAAAGCACAGTAAAAACGTACAAAAGGCAGTTTCTGTTGAGTTTTAGTTTACGATTTAACAGAAAATGGTTAGACTTAAAACCAGAAGTGTGCCATTTTTTATTAAAAGAAACTTGATGTGATTATTCATAAGCCCCTAGTGGATCTAAAAATGTTTCAGTGGTACTCGAAAATGGTTGTAATATCACATGTATGCATATCAAATTTTAATAAAATATCTCTCAGCGTTTTCTTAAATTAAAAACAATTTTTTTTGAAATTTTACACCCTGTACTTTGAAAACAAAGCACGTTAAAACATACGTTCGTAGCATACTTTCTTCATATTGTAAAATAAATCAAGGAATATTCCCTTATATTGTCGACACTTACTTAAGAAACATCCTACATTGCTGAGTAGGAAATTATAATATTTATGTTACGTAATTGTCAGTTGTGATTCAATTCTTCTGCATTAAAATTGGCGGTTCTTGCTCTTGTCAAATTTATCTCTTTTCCCTCACGTATGCACGCGTATATGCTGTCAAATGATGATTATCGACAGAAAAATTCAGGACCACCGCGGACGCGAATTAACTTGCCGAATAATTCGCTCCGCTGCGTCGAGCATGGAGGAATAATCGCGGGCAAACTCGCAATAAAGGATTCGCGCGTGTGTTCCTCACGACAGCAAATCGGGTTTCATGCTCGTCGCGGTCGGTCGCCCAGCGTAAGGATTAATTTATTCCGTCATGCGTGCGTCTCTTCATCCACCACCGCAGGGACTTGCGCGGTGGCTTGCGCTTTGACAACAACGGTCGTCGTTATTAATTATAGCCAGGACCGGCTTGGAAAGCCCGAACTTGTTCGCGGATAACGTAGGAAACCATAGAACTTTATTCTTCTTTCTACAGGAATTGTTGAATTAACGCGTAGGTGCCATGGACGCACAAAAAAAAGAGACATATTTTTAGTACACTGAGAAAAATTTCCATCGGATAAACCAATTAAACAGTGTTTCCGATGGTTAATTTTTCCGAATACGTTTCCCGATCAAATTCTGGATACGTCCGATGACATTTATTCGATGAAATGCAGTTACCGATGAAATTTGATTGAAAAACCGATCATATTTTTCATCGGATACACAATTTAATTGGATATATCCGTTTGTTATTAATTGGATTACTCGATTATATTTAATCCGACATTTTTCTCAGTGTACTATATCCTTTAGTCAATCATCTACATTTGATTTATCGATATAATCCCGATTTATTGCGATTATACTCATTGACGTGTTACTTCAACATGTTCCTGGCAATGCAATGGAGTTTTTCACATTGACGTGCCTAACCGCACTTAGAATAATTACCAGAGCGATTTAAATCGATGAAACAATCAGACTCGTGCTACGTTATTCGCGCCAGCTCCGATCCTGAGTTAGGCGACCACCTTCCTTTCGTACCGGTGGACTTACACGCGGACCTACAAGCATCGCTGGACATCACCGGGGACGTTGTTTAACGGCCGTAACTACTCTTAATCGCGCGTGGCTTATCCGCGTGAAACCGAGGAAGCCATCCCCGTGGGGCGTCACGGTTAAACCCACCGAGAAACCACACGTGGATGTGGACGAGCGTTAATGAGTTATAGCTGGACGACCGCGGAATATGACAATATAATTAGTGGAGTCGGCGATCTCTCGTTGGATATTAACACGAATAACTCGAAAATATACCTTTCTTTCGTATGACGACGAATAAAGCGTCTTTAATTTTAATAATGATTTACTTGTGGATTTGTACAATACGTACACGGAGAGAATTGTCTCTTAAAGCTTACCCCGAAAATCGTGCAATCGTGGGACAACGTGGCATCTCCAAGATTCATACGAGAGGTTTTGGAAATTTTACCATACATTTTACTAGTAATTGTACTTAGTATACACGTTTTACTAGTGTAAAATGTATGATAAAATTTTCAGAAACTCATAAAGTTCTTCGAAATGCCATGTTGTCCTACGATTACATGATTTCTGCAGGGTAAATTTTCGGAGAAAATTCTCTCCGCATACGAATAAAAGTCGGAGTTTTCAGAAAAGATAAGTCCACCTTCTTTCGGATGGAATTAGTCTAAGGAAATGATTCTATAACTAATAAATTATTGAACTTAATTCTAAAGCTGTACGTCGAACAATTACACTATTATGAAGGCAGTAGTTCTTTATAAAGCTGCTACGTGATAAAAACTGCTTTTATCGAAACTCTTCGCGTGAGATTAGTCTTGTAATCAGCCTTGCACACACGACCAGATTTCTCAGTTGTAGCCCCGACGAAATGACATTTTTAGTGAAGAAAAGATGGAGAAAGGGAGATTACGGGAAGGGTAATTTATAGCGTTGCTCGAGCGCTTCATTCGGAAAAGAAAGACGTCCCCGTAACGGCATCTTTGACAATAACGGTCGCGGATATCAGCGGATATGCGACTACTTTAGCGTCGCACACGCGGCCTATCCATAATCTGCGGGAATCGTTTGAGCCGTTGCCCTAATCACCCCTCGAACCATCCTTAATTGCCTGTGTATCTTTTAGGTACAGAAAGCGTGACAGCTCGACTTATCTAAATAATTATTGGTAAGTAACGGGACGCTCGATTTCCGCAACGTCATGCCGCACATATGATCTCTCCAATGACAATTCGACAGTGCTTCTGAATAGCCTCTCAAGTTATCTTATCTGTCGTCGATTCTCTCCGCCAATCATGAGATATTCATTTTCATTTGCGTCTTCATACAATTAATTTCTTTATTATTTTCTGTATCCATTAAATTCGTTTACGCTTATTCCCTGTTCTATAGAAACGGGCCAATTGCTGGGGGGGATTTCTTCGTTCAAGGAGACGAAGTAGAGCGCGTTTACAGGAATGCGCCATTAACAAATGCGAGGGGCTTTACGAGGGTCATTAATGCTGCCGATATTTCACTGCAGTTCGGTGTAAGCCGTAAGCGCGGTGTGTTATTGCGGGATGTTTCGCGATGTATAGCCGCCTTCCATAAGTCATCGGAACAATGCCTTCGCTGCCATGCACGTAGGTATTATTTTGCACCATGTCCCTCCTCGCACACGGTCGAAGCATGATCTATGCGCACGGATCTTGTACGCGCGCGCACGCACACACGTCGAACGGTTATTTTATTTTCCCGTCGGAGAGGATGCAAAGTTTTCACGCTTCCACGGTACGGATCAATGATAAGAATTCGACGCGCATGGCTGACGAATAAAAAAACGAATGGAAAGACATGCAGGAATCTTATTTTCCACCGTCCCAAGAGATCTCTTTGTTATACCGGTCTGTTTACATGCAAAATTAAATATGCAATACTATCAACAGATAAAAGAACCTAATGTTGTATAATTAATTTGAAACGTTTGTAGAACGGTAGGAATTAATATTTTTATTCTTTGCATTTTCTTCGAAGTTTATTTAGGAAATGATATATTAAACTGTGGTATTGATATTGCGATGCATAGTTTATAGTCGAACTAAAAAAAATAGGAAAATCATGATTTTGAAAAAACTGGCACCTAATATCGTACGTAACATACCTCACAAAATTGTATTATACGTATGGTTTTGTCTCTAATACTTATTCGAATCCTCGTTCGAATCATTTGATTAAATCAAATAGAAACACAGAACAGATGCTTTATTTCGCACAAGTAACAGATAACATAAAACTGTAAGACACTTACCTCACGCTTTCTCCGCTGTTGCCCGATGCCTCCCAGGCGTCCTCCTCCTCTCAGGTTTCCTTGTTGCACTCACACAACACACTCACACGCGAAAATCATTGATCGCGCGAAATTTCGAGCACTCCCGTACGCGACGTGAAATACGCGAAACACACGAAATATTATTAACAAATATCGCGAAACACACGAAATATTATTAACAAATATCGCGAAACACACGAAATATTATTAACAAATATCTCTGCCGTACACATTACTCAAACTAACAACTTGCACTTTTGATTCGGAAGAATAGAATAATGGATAAATCACTTTTGAATTGGCGATATAAAACGCAACGGGCGAGCACCGGAAGCACAATATGCGGTAAAGAAGTAGTTATTAGTCCGCAACGAAACGATATTTTACAATCTTTGTCATTCAATCTAATCCTCGAAATAAATTACGTGAACGAAATTTCCAGCGATAAATAGTTGTTATTAATTGCAACAGTTAATCGAGATAAGTCGTACAAATTTCTCTCTTTTCCCGAAAATGGAACAGATTATACGAAAGATTACACGAACAATTAAAAGCGCGGTGCGTAAACGAGATGTAACCGCGACAAAGTACCACGGTTTACGTTCATATTTTAGATGAGTTAGTCTCGTGAAATATCTATGTATACGTTGATAAAGAGCCGTCATCTCAACGTGCAATTCGTTTCTCATTACAAGTTGTAGAAACTCGATAATTAATCGCGGAACGTTACTTGTTACTGAAAAGTGTGCAAATCAAAAGCGTTTTATCCCTTTATTCATCGCGATCGAGTCTTGTAAACTGATAACGCAAAAGTAATACTACGCACGGAGCGACTCTCGCCACTGCTTGCCGGCTCGACGTTCGGCGAGCGAGTGATAGCGCGCGACCTTCAGGTAAACAATGGCCCGGCGTAACGTCGCACGATACCGCGCCGAGTGAAAAACAACAAAAAAACGTTGAGACTTCCTCGTCTCGTCTACGAAATTGAAAATTCTAGACCTAATATTTCCAATTACTTTGTTCAGTGACTTACTATTACGTATTGCGTATCATCCTGCGGACTTATTGGTATTGATTAAATGAACGGCTAATTCTGTTGAACCGAGAACATGTTTCGAAACAAAAATCGTTGTTACTTAAATTTTAATTACTAAGATTAGAGATTTCACCTCAATAGTTGGTGTATACAAATGTATATTTCTAAATTGCAAATCAAATAAAATTAGTTAATGCTTCATAATTTTGTAAAATATGTTTGTCGAAACAAGCGTTGAAATTATAAAATTGCACCAAGTGAAAAAAACGGAAAAATACCAAAAGTACCAAATTTTAATCAGTTATATCTATACAACTGTCAGGCCTCGTCAACTTTGCTCCGGAGCTGCAACACCTCCTCTTCACCAGGCTCTCGCGGAGCGAGACGGAGAGGGAACCGAGTAAAACAGACACTGGGGTGGCAGAGCTTACTTGATGAAATACTGCCCTCTTGGGTGTCTCTTCCCTATGCATGCATATATTGTGCTTTGTTCTTTGAAAAATCGTATTTGTTCTGATTTTTCGAGAAATTGAGGACATTAGATCGTCCCAAGATTCCTCGCTTTATAATAAAGAATCCCATCTCTAAATTGTTATTAAAATTGTGCAAATTCGTTTAATGCCAACTTGAAAAATCAAGCCGTGCGCTTTTCTTCTGGGTACCAAGCACGGCGGGTACACGACGAGTCAAGTAACGTAGAAAGTAAACGAAGAGCGAGAGAAAAAGGAATGGGGGAAAATATATCTTGTTTCGGACAAGATACAGCGCGCACCTGCGTCGAAATAAATTATGGAGTTATCGCAATAGTTAATCCGTCAGTTAAGCGCACCGACCTTACACTGTCTTTCGTCGCAAATCACCGAGTGGGACATACCCTTAATCGATTTTACATACGAGGGGGAAAATTAACAAACGGAATGCCGCGCATGGTGCGAACGGGAGAGCGTGTGGTCTCCTGTACAACCTGCGTCTTGTACTTATTTTCAAATAATAGTTCTACGTTGCGATAACGCTGGTCGAGGTGGTAATTACGAAGGTAATCAGTGAAAAGTCACTAGGACAAGAACAGCCTTCAAATCTCTAACGAGAGTTCCATTGCTACTGTACATCCTTCGATAGAAATACATACATTTAAATCATAAATTTAAGTCACAAATGAAGCCTACTAAATATCGCTTGTCCAAGGAATATCAAAGGGAACCGATGTCGTTAGCGCTGACGAGAATTGTGAAGCTATCTCCGTAGTTTTTAGCAACATTCTCGCATAGCGCTTGATTTACATTCGCAAGAGTGAAAAACTAAATCGGCAACACAAAAGTCCACTTAGGTAAACGAAAATTTTGATAATGCGCCTTCACGTGAATTCTTTGTCCGTTTTGTTTATCGTAAATTTATCGAACGCTTTATGCGTTTTTTTCCGCGATGATCTCTTAATGACCGCCGTTAATAATTACCGGCACTTCTTTCTTTTCCTCGTCATCCTCCCTGCGACTACGTATAACTCATCCAGCGCGTAGCAGGGCGGAGATGCAATGCTAGAAACATGAATCATTGTCTGGACGTAGGTACTGTTATCACTTTATTTCTACAGTGCGTTAATTAATGCTCGGCAATCTTGTGAAATCATTGCCGGGGCAACGGCCTTGCAGCCTTACTCGCTTCATCACTGTTTTGTCGGTTCTTAACGCCGTCGGACCCAATTAATTTTCGTACTAATAAAAAAGGAAGGAGAAAGCGTGCGCGTCTTAATTCGCGACGTCTCATTTTTACTAATTTATCTTCGAAAAGCTAAATCTCAAGACAGAAGTCATTTGTAACATCGATTAAGATAGATTAGCGATATATAATCAACGTGATGAAGATTTAATTATTCGCATAAATTTAGCCTGTGCCACGACTTAATTCGGTACGAACTGACTATTTAAATGCCCGTAGCCTTCCTCGTTAATGAATCACTGTGCCATGTAAAAATAACGCCTAGTGAACTATTATTCACGTCATGTGACAAATTGCGAATGACGCGTATTAAGTACGCGTGCACATCAAGTTATGTAACTATTAAGTTAATTATATCGGATGTTAAATTTCCTCTTCCCGTCTGCGTCTTAAGAATTTTCGCAGTGTTTTCGTGAAGAACGTTACTCTTTACCGGTGAAAATATTCCACGCAACGCAGTATCAAAGGGTTACAGTACATCAGACCGTTGACGCTTATAATACTCGCATAAGATACGTCCGGGTTCGTCGAGTCATATATCACGAGTGGCGAGCTCTCGTAAGTAGGCAGAAGAAGCACGACGGAGATAGGTAAATGTGGCCTTTTACAACGTACGTATTTTCTTTGCCTCCCGAGGAACCGTCCTAGTGCTGCGACTATATGTTTAAAACTACCTCTGGCCACATTCTAGAGTCAATCTACTTTAAATTGCCAGCAAATTGAAACGTTTATTCAATCAATTAAATGAAGAGTTTTATAAAAAGGTAAAAGTGTGGCTGAATGACACGATGAATTCCGATAGAGATGATATGGAAAGTTAAAATTCCAAATGTCCAATTTGTTGTTTAGTTTATTCATTATTGTTGTTTCATTATTCGTCAGTTATTTTGCTTATTTGTGCGTTTGTAACATGGTTTTCACAGTATTTCGCGAGAGTTTTCTCGCATATCAGACAGTATGCTTCTATTTTTTCACCTCCTTCATCTACGCCGTTTATAACCAAATGTTTCTCCCAAAAATGAATCTATCGCCGTGATTCATTTTTTATTTATTAGGTTTATTGATTTGTTTGCTTTAAAAATGATAAGCCCTCAATTGTCATTTTCACTCGCGGCACTATTCAATAACGATAACGATCGGCATGAAGTTTTAGCAACGATCTAGCAAGGGCGCGTACAGTGTTCGATGTATGCATTTTGCAATGCGCAAAAAGACCACAAACGTAAAATACTCGCAATTAGTATTGCATATGTCTAAAACCGTGTAATTTACATCGAATATTTTATCTGCCCAACTCTGATTCCGGTGATAATATCCGAGTAGTCCTTACTCAAACAAATATCTAATATTTAGGACATCTTATCTTTTTGATACATTTTACTGTATCGGTATTATTGCTGTCATTTCGCTTCTAACCGCTCTGAAGTTTCGCCACGCAGCATAGGACTGGGAGATTTCGATGCCCGCGAGATGCTCTCGCGGGATCGAGACGAATTTTGGGTTCGGTGTGCACATGTGCGGGCAATGATCATTACCGTCGAACGACGGGACCGGTAATCGATCGGGGCTACGATCGATCGGCAAACAACACCGTGTGCGCAGGCGGCGCTCGCACCTCCGCGATGCGCCGGGCACCCACCCCGGTCGTTAAGCTAAATTAAGTGGTTACACTTTGTTTGATCGGGGTCCTACGGAGGCCCGAATTAAGTTGTTATCGCGAATTAGCTGATTATACCGGGCGGCGGTGCGAGGTGTCGGTTTGATTTGTTGTTCGCGAAACACCGCCGCGCCGGTTTGTTTATGCCGCCACGCCCCGCACCCCTTTCGCGCACAGCTTCCAGGTCGCTTATAGCTTGACCCCGAAAATAAGCCGCGCCGATGGCTGGATCGATCTGACCTGGTCCCGCTTCGCTGTGTGACCCTTTGTCCATAGGTCTTTTTTTCGCCTCTCGCACGGGGCCCTTAATTGGGACGGATTTTAATAGCGAGCGATCATAACGAATTATCCTCCACGGGATAATGAACCGACCGCCGTGCAAAATTGACGTTGCAAGCCCGATGTTTTGGCGCGGATAAATCAGAATTTTTCTTCCGCCCGCAGTCGCGGGACCCAGGGGAGATTTCATCCTTTTGCGGTATTGGCATACATCGTAATCGAAATACAAATTTTATTGCAATTTGCGTAACACATTTCAAAAAGAGAGAGTATACCTCATACCCTTAAGTCACCGTTGAATATCGACGAGCGCTAATGCTTATTCTGAAAATCTCATTTGCGAAATTATTTTTGTGCCTGTTAAGTTTATAACAGCACAGAAGTTGCCTCCTTTTAAGTATTTGCAGAATTGCTGTCAATTTGCTCTCGTTTGCTGCCACAAGAGCAAATCATTTTCTAACTCCACTGGTTTCAATAAAATTCTACAGAATCGCGGGAAGTCAAATGCACTTGCATATTAAGTCGCAACGTGTTTTCTACCACGAAACTGCGTATTTGTACGCAAGAATGTCGAGTTAACGCATTACGGATCTGATTGCGAGATAGGTAAGAGGAGCGAGGTACGAGCCGGACAAGAATGGGAAGGGGCCGCCGCGAAAGGGACGTGGGGAAAGACGAGGGAAGGCTAAAGGACGTGGGGCGCCGCGCGAGGAGTGGAAAGAGTGCCCCACGCTATTTTCCACGAAAATTATAGCCATCTATGCGCGTAATCCTCTTTATAGCCGCGTTGTATCAAATTATAACTGCAGCGGCGCGCGCGCTCCCAGCGCCGTCCCCCTCCCCCCCCTTCGCCCTTTCGCCGAGAATACGGGGCCCTTCGTGGGCCCGGTCATCTCCCCGACACCACCACTTCTCGCGGTCCTTACGACGCTCGTTTTTCCTCTTTTCGTTTGCGCTCGTCCTCGAAGCCTCGTAAAACGGCGCACAACATTCCGCCAATCATCGCATCGGCGAGACGCGTGACCCCCGCGACCTCCGGGCCGCGACCTAAAGCCGAACCTGGGACAACTCCGGCTCCTCCACGGATCCACGTGGACATGGCGATAAATCGATAAGTCATCAACATAATCGGAGGAGGCCTAGGCCGCGGTTACGCTACGCAACTTGTCTAACTAACAATAAGAACGCCATCAGTTAAATATCAACTTCAGTGATTTTTGCCTTTTTTCAAAACTGATAAATGAAGATGTTCTTTTCATAAAGTTTTAATTAATAAAATAAGTATCCCACGATACCTAGGTTCGACTGCAGAAGAGGAATCTGATTCTGAGTTTGTTCTCTTTGTTTCGTTCGAAGTAAGTGGATTGAAGGATTGTGTTTCCACTTTTATGCAGATCAATATCATATCAAATATTATAAAGAATATAAAGTCATTGGAGAAATTAATGAAGAGATGCATTTAAGTTTCTTCTTTTACGTACGACTTCTCGTTAGTTTTGTTTTTCTCATTGTTTTTGTATCTAGTCTTGGTGTCCTTTACTTTATTTTATTTTATTTTTTACTGTGATACCAAAAGACAGTGCAATTGAAGAATTTAAATTTAAGTTTCCGCTTGCATGTATGTATGACTTCTAATTGGGATTTCTTAGAGGTGTTTTATCTCGGTATTTTAATTCTTATTATTATATGTCATTATATATATACTAAATTGTAAGTTGTACATAAAAAACACTGACCACAGATACAAATTGCAAAGCGCGAATGTAAAACTAAAAGTCATTCAAAGCTGCCAAAGCAGGGATTAAGAAGAAATAAATAATAACAGAGAATACAAAGTCGATGTGTTATAAAGAAACGGAGAATCGATTGGGCGGTGGGCGTTGATCGATGCCGACAAATCTAATCTTAAGCAACCGTGTCAAGTGAGTTACATTGAACATAAAAGTAATCTGCGGACAGTCATGTAGTAAATGACGTAGAATAATGACACACTGCGTCAAACGGCGTGGACGTTTATATTATTTCGGAACGGCAACACCGTAAACGAACTTGGCGGTTGTGCCCAGATGATGACGAAGTATAATGTGCAAATTTCCACTTTGTACCTTCAAAATTGAAAATCAACTCGCCCGGATGACGAGGAAGCAACGCGCAAGTTATTTTAAATATTTAATTCCGCGAGAGATAAGACACTCAAGTGGCTTTCGTTTGAAAATTAGTAAATTATTAACCCGCCGCGATTTTACTTGTATGTGTGAAGTCCGCATCGCGACGATCGTGACCGCGAAAGTCGCCGCGCTACTTCAAGGTTGGTGCGATCTCGCGAGATGAGATCGATTCATATCGGCCGATCGATCACTCGATGATCGCTGATGGAATCGTGAAGATGGGAATTAACGGGATAACAGGAAGCGTGCATAATCACGGACACTAATTACGGATAATTGAATGGGATGCAGATAGATATTAGATGCGTGCTCGTAAGCGGCGTTTTTTTCTTTCGGCGGACTCTTAAGGTGCAAGAGCGTATCGCTTCTTCGCTGCATCTCGGCGGGTGAATAGTCCCGCGGGAAGGATTACACGCCGCGTGCTCGTAAACCGCCATTAAAAAATCACCTTTATGCGTATATCGGCACGTACGTGCGTGGTCGATACCGTAAAACGCGTGTGTACGCGCCGCGTCGTAAAGCATTTTCAGGATTCCACGATTTTCGCGGTTCGCACCGCGTATATCCGGTAATTATTCCGATAGCTCGCATAAAGAATACTCGTGACGCGAACGATCTTCGTATCGGTGAAGCATATCTCGGTAATTTTATATTCTGCCTATTCTATGTTCGTGTCATATAATATGTTACGGGGATGCTGGAACGATTCTGCACTTTTGGCATCTTTTGCTCCTAGAACTCGTCAATTCGTGAAAACATTACATTAACATGCGCGATCATATCGGTGGTCAAAGTGACCCAAACTTCCCTGGGGCCACTCGTTTCATTTAAAAAATCAAAGTTGACCTTCAATGACCCTCAAGGTCAGGTTTCAGGTCAATTTTAAGGTCGCCAATAGGTAGTACTTCAAGATCCCTGCAGCTTTTACCCGGGTCATTTTCCGTGAAAGATACTTCTGGAGATAATAGAGGGGTGCCGTTCTCTTCGAATACCCTGTGTAACTAAATACTTCGCAGAGAATCAGGCATAGATTCAACAGAAATGCCGAATCGACAATTTTCCCTATCGTATATACACGAAGTCTTTTGTTAATTTCACTCGCGACGTTTCTACGATTCGAGGAACAAAGTGCATTTTTCCTTGCCACGCGAGAAAACGAATTACAACACAGAGAGTTGCGTAATTGCTGTGTTTTGGGCCCCGAGATGTGCCGGAGATTTAGCTCGAGAAGATCCCAACCCTCTTCCTCCTCTCTTCTGTCGCGCGTTTCTCGCAGTCTCGTACCGCGAAAGAAGCTTCCCTCGTAAGGCGTTCTTCATCGTCGGAATCTCAGAGCGCAGAAAAAGCCGCGACGGCGGACCGCGAGGACGTGCCAACCTGTAATTGTTCCTCGATGTAATTGCCTGGTCTCGCACCGGTCCAGTCCATCCAGCAGCCCTACACGTTCCTCGAAGAATCTGGAAATTCATACCTCGTCGCAATCGCCGAGTTTCCCCCCGCGAGATCATATCTAATGTTTTATTCTCGAGTATCCACGTGCACTTATTTGCCGGTCAAACGAGTACTAATTATGTCGATTATTGAAATTTTAGGACCGAAAAAATTAAATATCGGTTAGATCAGTTTTCTTGATCGAAAGGTTAGTTTTCTTTTGCCGGTTAACCATGAATTTTCTGGCAGTCTTTCTTAATCTCGGACGAGAGAAGTGCGGGAGTAATGACAGGCGCACGGTCGGACCAGAAGTATCACGGAGTAGTCTCGAGGGACGTGAAGGAGAATTGCGGGAGACGGAGAATCCGTGAGGGAAGAGGTGGTGTGTTGGGCAGAGGAGACGAGATCGATACGTTTATGGAGAGATTCGAAGTCGAGGAATAAGGCCCGGGAATATAATTATCTGGCGAGTCAAGAGGCTCGAAGGCCGCGAAAAAGAGGAAGATAAAGGGAAACGATGGGATGCACGAGAACGAGAAGAGGGGTGAAATGGTCGGAGGTTTATTCTTCGGTACGGCTGGAATCCGAAATGTTCGGAGGGCGCGTTATCTTCTTGCGTCGTTCCTCGACAGCACCATTCGCGGATTCCACGATATCGCGACGTGAGTGTATTATCCTATACGTACACATGTGTGTGTATGCACAGGTGTAAACGAAAGAGCCTTCGCACGCGCGCGAGACGGTACCGTCTTTGCATCTCCTATGAATGAGACGTGAAAAAAAGGCATTGATGAGTAGAAAGAATTGAAGAAAAACAATTGTGTCGATATTGTTTCTTACACTGCGATATGCTGCAAGCATTCTCGTCGTGTAGTATTTAATAATAATTCGTTAGTTTTAATAAATACTTCGATTTACATTAATTCAGATGTAACGAATGTTGAGGCGAACAGATCTCATAATGGCAAGTCGTGGATTGATTTGAAAATTAGTTGATTACTTCATCTATGTGTACGAATGTCTCCTACGAATAATTTACTTTGACTTGTTGACTGGAGAATGCAATTAAATTTTTTCATTCTGACTATAAGTTTTCGAACAGAACATTTTTATTTTATAATGCAACGACATATTTACGCCTTTCAACATAGAATCATGACTACTTTTTCACTGTATTAATTAGAGAACGTTATAAGTTAAGTCACAGCCACATTGACGTATTTATTTTATCGTCTTTTATTAAATGGGTGCTTTTTATCATACTATATATTCTAAGTCCTTGTTTTTGCTCATAAATTGGCCAGATGATTATATTCCCGGGCCTTATTTCTCGACTTCGAAACTCTCCATATCGAGCTCGCCTTCTTTGTCCAGTGCCATCTCTTTTCTCACAGATTCTCCGTCTCCTGCAATTCTGCTTCACGTCCGTGACACTTTTGTTCCGACCGTACATAAATAATACCTATTGTTTAGTAATTATTTTTGTTCAAAGAAAGTAGTATTGGTAATAAATTAAAATTCACTTCCACTCCTTTCCCTAGTTTACAACTCCAATAATTATTCTTCACAGGAACAATTTTTACGACGCGGTATATTTAAGAAAACTTCAGGAATCGAACGGTGCGAATTTCAATAATTACAATTGTCTTTTTGGGGAATGATAAAAAGTACCGGGGCTTGTACCCTGTTTCGCGTCGGGTACCCATGACCAGAGATTAGAGCTCCGGCTCCGCTTCAGATTTTCGTCCCTTTCTACAACGAGAAAAGAGCGGGATATTAAAAAGTGGAGACGTCAATTGAGAATTCGGTCCTCTGTACTTGTCGATATCCGTGTCACGATGCGATATTTACGTTACTTTAAACTTCTAATATCATCACGATTAACAAATGCAGGTGTTTCAATAAAGTATTATATTCTTATTAAACCTGAGGATGTAAATTCGCAATTTTTACACGCATATATCGTGTAATTGGAAAAATACAGTCTAGAATTCGATCAATTCCGCGTACAATCGAGAGTCACAGAAAAGGTGAAAGGGAAAAGAGAACAAGGGAAAGAGAAGAGGGAGGAAGAAGAAAGAGAAAGAGAGTGCTGGATCCCGTAGCGGTAACGAGTCGAGAACATCGGCGGTGCCACTTCAAAGCGAGAATCCCGCGCAATCAGGCCTCCTCCCAGTCCTCCCGAGGCACGTTTGAAAAACCGAGCGTGAGGGCACCATCGCGTCGTCCCCGCGCCTCTCGCGTGCCCTCTCGCCACTTCGCGCAGCTTCGCGATCTCTACAGTGACCGGAGCTACGATAACGGAGATCGTTCCGCAATCGAAACAGCAACCTGGTCGACATCGATGCGGCCGGCACTACTGTGCTCTCTTATTCTCTCTTTTCTTATCGTTCCCGTTTGCAACTAAGAGCTGTTGCCGGTTTTTTTTTCACTGCACGTTTACAATGTAGAGTCGCAACAATGGTGCACCAAAAATTTACTGAATAATAAAAATCTTAATAAGGAAAATTTGCGCGTCGTTTTCGTGCCACTAAAGCATTGAGCTGAATGCTGATAGAAAACGAAAGTAAATATTGTTAATGAAATATATTTGCTGTTAGTCAAGTCTTGAGTGCTTTTTTCCGTAAGGGAAACACCACGTTACAAATCCTTTTCTTTCGTCGACAAAATTAATATTTACCTAAAATACATTCTTTCGTAATATTGAGAATACGAGATACACAATCTACCCAAGCTCGCGGAGCGCTACGGTATCGTTAGAAAAGACGTAGAAATGAATTAATTAGTCAGATCATACAGCCCGCACGCGCCACGGTACATTAATAAATTACATTCCGTTCTCCCCGTTTCTCCTTCGCATTTGCACTGCTCTGCGATAACTGTAAATGCGGAACGACGTCATTAGTGGCCACTGCGGTGCGCAGGTCCGCGCTTTTTTAATTGCTTATACTTTCGGTCACGTGTGTCTAGGAAAATATCCGCCTAGACAGTTACAAGTAATTATACCCGTATAAAATATTACTGCTGTATTAAATGCGAAATGAGTGCTTGGATGTAATTTAATGCATTTCTCTCTGTCTACCGCCAACGTAATAAATCCCCGCTTTAATACTCTTTCACTCTATCTAAGCTCTGCAATCGGTACTCTTCGACTTTAACGTAATCCTCGAAGGACTGCATCGTGAAATCGTACTTCCTGTTACTTTATGAATCGATACTTTTTTTGACGACAGCGAAAATTAAATTTTATGAGATGCTAGATTCCATTTGATCGCTCGATAATAATAATCGACGCTATCGAATGATGCGTTTTCTCATAGACTGTTTAATGAGCGTAGCTAACGAATTAAAAAGGTTAATAAGCTAGTAAATTAACCTTTCCCAAGTCCCGATTGTTACCACCCATAAGAATAGCCAATAGAAAGACATACCATTTATTAAGTCACACCAAAAGAATAACAAAAATTAAATTAAAAATCAATAACTTATTACCTACTTACACGCGACTCACTTGGACAAAGTAATTGCAATTATAGGCGTAGTTTACTGTTTTACACCAGTTGTTTGATACGCGTATCGAACTATCGGTGTGAACTAGACCATAGGCTTAAACAAATATTAGAATTCTAATTCAAAGGCAAATGATTGTAATGTTTCTATTGTACTGTCCGCGCTTCAGTTAAATTTTGTGCCACGAGCAATTTTGTTCTTTTATTTGCTTGGCCGGGGAACTGAACGCAAACAGAAGCAGGGGAGAAAAGCTGGAAGAAAGCATCTATTGGTGTCAAAGAGCAATAATTACTTCGGACAGGACGATCCGTACACGAGCGCGATAACGTCGCACATCAGAGGACGATCTTAGCCATCTCTGTTACATCGCTTACACGAAGCACAGAGCACAGATTACTCACGCCGATATGAATAGTTACTCGCGGTAATTGGTCGAGGCCTCGCTGCTCCGTCGAGATTTTCACCTCGCGCCTCGTCCATCGAGCCGGGTTTTGTTAAACACGCTTTTGATTGCTTCATACGCGCGCTATCTACGTACCGGACCTTCTTTCGCGAAACGGTCGCCCATAAAATGCAAATGCTCAAGCTGGTTAACAGTCGGGCCTACGAGCAAGTGTCGCCTGTCACTTTTACGTTTCGCGCGAACAAATTAATTATGTCGTCGCAGACGTCGTTGAGGATTATAGCGTAAATTATTGATTCCCAATTTTATCCCGTTCGTATAAATCCAGATGCCTAAGTCAAACGTAGTTAGCAAGCCACGGGAAAACAAATTGTAATGTTTGACGCGGGATAAAGTGGAATGGGTTTCGTGGCGTGTGCAAATTAATTTATTAATAAATCCTTACCGATAAGTTCACTACTGATACTTCGAACAGAACAAATTTAAAAGTCAAGATGACAACAAAAATTATTATTTCTAGGAAGTCAAGATGACATGTATCATTTGACACTATTAATAAAATGTTATATCACAAAACGCGCTATATTACGATGTAGTTTGATTATATTGTTATTTTATTCTAAGTTTGATAATATTTTTACTTGCAAGCTGTCGACTGTGTAAGCATTGTTTCGTGATATAACATAAGATCCAAGATATTGCAATTCTAATATGACTAGTCCTGCGGTGATTGTGACAAAAGTGCTATAATTATAATCGTTGCAATGTGTAATTATCACTACTTAATGATGCTACATGTTATCAACGTTATATAAGTAGTGTTAAGTAGTATAATCTATTTCGATAGATCGAATATCTCCAATTGCATCGTAATTGATTATATATCACATCGTAATATATCTGAGATTTGAAAACAAATTGAAGAATATTCAACTTTATGAAAGAAACGACACTTAATCATCTCTAGATACGATCATCTAGAACTTGTTAAAGGATTTGTTAAAGTTATAAAAATAGTTAAACGTACGATATATAACACATGAGCATTTTTGGAGGACGTTATCAAGTAGGAATTACATAAGAGATGTTTATCAATAGGCGAAAACAATGAACAACGATGAAGAAATGCAGCGACAAGATCCGGCGATTCAGTTTTATCGTAAAAAATATGCAAATTGTCGCAGAACGCAGAAGAAGACGCGTTATAATTGCACTATCGTTTAACTTGGCGAGTTTTGCGTGTCAAACTCTGTCGCCAATTCCGCAAACAAAAGGCGTGATAACAATCGGAAGTCGCATTATGTCATAGCGCGGTTTTTTCCACGACTGGACATGTGAATATGTTGTGGATTACGGGATCTATATAAAAGCGAAGAACGGATCTGCGATCCGACCAGTGTACGTTTGTGTATCAAAGCGAATCATCATGATTAAGCTATTCCTCATTACGTTGCTTTGCGTGGCGGTGGTAAGACGTTGATAGTTAATTTATACTCTCAGAAAAGAATAATGTGTAAATTACGCGCATTTGTTTCGTACATTAATATGTACAATAATATCCATAAATTAAAAATCGCATTTTACACAATAAGATAAGTATGTAAAGTCTAGTATATAAAGTCGCATTATTAACGAGATATTGAAGCTTTCACAAGATACCTATACATACGAAATTAATCGAATATTTGAAAAATTTGTTATATATTTTTTTAACGAAATGAAAAGAAAATGAAAAAGTGGATATAAGAACGAATTTCCTTAACTTTTGTATAAAAGATAAGTGTAAGTAATATATATTTTTTTAAACAATGTTTCGCAGTAATTCTCGTTCAGAAGAGCGTTTGAAACACTTGATTAATCTTATAAAATAATACAGATTATTTTAAGTCGTGCAATTATTAATATTTTGATTTTGTTCAACATAATTTTAATATGCTGATATTCATAATGAAACATTCAACTTCCTTTTCAGCTCGCCGATTCACCGGCCGATAAATTTAATCAAGTGAGTATAATTAAATGCTCTGTAATTTTTCGGAACCGCCACAAAAATTCGGCAATTTTAATTCAAATTTGCAATATTGGTATAAACAATTTTTTCATGTGTATGGATATATTTCCGGATAATTCTTGCAATAAGATAATTGTTACTTAAAGATAAAGCAGGCAGGAAGAAACATGAGCGATATGGCTGAGCAAGTTATGACGGGTCATGGTAGTCGTTTAGTGCAACGTGATGCACCACAACAACAACCGCCGAGGGGACCTCCACCTCGGGGAGGACCACCACAGAATTAAACAATAAGTGCAATAAACCATGGTAGATATTTCTCTAAATTCACAAGTGTGAGCCTTTGAACTCATTATTAACATTCAATTTCATTCTATAGAATAACTAAAAAATAATCAAGCTGTCAAAATGGAAAATCTAAATTAATAAAGACATGAGAGTACAAACATGTTTAATTAACATGTTTAATTAATTTCATAATACAAATAACGTATTACAATAAACGTTTATTGCACACGAATGTGTCTCTACTCTCGTGTTCTTACAATTTCGATTTTTTATAGAATATATTTTCATTTTGTCGATAGTAATCGTAACGTTGATCGAAACACGATTGGCACGTAACGCGAATTATTTTGTGTACAATTAACGATATTGGTATTTTATTTTTAACATTAAGTTTTCCACGACTAAGAGTCCTATTATGTAAACGTTAACGATATCATTACGCGCTTTGCGTAGCTTTTCCGTACAAAGCAACGTAATGATGTCGTTAATGTTTACAGAATAGGCCCATTCGTTTAAAAAGAACTTAAAGAGTGACACCAACCTTTAATATATGCACACGTCGTGATAGAATTCTAATCAAAAGCACGTGTACATACAAATAGAACAATAGATTGACACATCAGTGGTTCAATTCTGTGTCTTACACTATTGTGAAAATGCTAAAAGTGAGTAGCTTTGTCTCTTTTTAACTGTCCCCTTAGAAAGAGACAGAGCCGCTCACTTTTAGCATTTTCACTATATTGTAAAATCGACCCTCAGATGCCTACATATGTTAGAACAAAATTAATTAATTGATAAAAAATTAATTACTAGTCAATCAGTTAAAATTTTGATCTAAATTTGTATTAGATTCTATCATCGACTTCCATCATGATTGAAGATTTATAGATTATTCAAAATAACCTTAAAACTTAAGAGAAAATTTGTCATTAATCTAAAAACTGGCAAAGTAGTTGAATAACTGGTTTGTAATTTTTTATCAAAACTTTTCTAAGATTTTTCGTGGCTTTATTACAATATGTGATCGATAAATTGATCAACGTACTTTCCCTGTCATTTTTAAAATGCATATATGTATAGTACATTTAAATAATAGAGATAGATATATGTTACTCAGTAACTTTATTATTAAAAAACAACACGCGCGTCTTGGATTAATCTTGGATTAATTTTGTATATTAATTATTTTGCAGGTCTCTTGTGGATATTGAAATATATCGTTGTAAAAGGTGAAAATAATTGTAGATTTCGCTCTATCACATATTTTACTAAATAATTTGCACGGCCGCGAAGAACCCCAATGGTTTCACGATAATAAAGGACACACTGCAACAAGTTGTCGATTATTGTTTAAACCGGTCCCATCCACACTTATTTCCTAAACCACTACGATTCGTAAAAGTCTTTACTTATTTTTCGTACAAGATATTTTCGTTATTAAATCCTTTTCCCTCCTAGTTCCCCTAATAGGAATAAGTTCTAAATAAATCAAATATCTCGCAATATTTTAACGTATAGTTTCGAATAAACAAACTTTCTGAATATCTTGTATATTTTAGTGTCGATAATACACTCTCGAATACTGCAAGAGAAGCTCGTGTACAAGCTTGAAACAAATTCTCGCTGAAACTGCGTGCAACGCTTTATCTCAATTACGTAATCTTGCCGACGCGTGCGATTTCAATTCCAAATTATCGATGTATCCCGATAAAAAATTCTTCATGTATATACATGTGTATATAAAATTATATAAAGTTATATATCATATATGTCCACACATGTTTTTATACATTATGTATTTCTACACAAGTCTTTATACTTCGATATAATTCTATAACTTTATACGAAAAAATTAGAGTCCCAATTATCCGAGTGGATCAGGACCACCTTTGA
Organism: Vollenhovia emeryi; assembly: GCF_000949405.1. Taxonomy (NCBI): domain Eukaryota; kingdom Metazoa; phylum Arthropoda; class Insecta; order Hymenoptera; family Formicidae; genus Vollenhovia; species Vollenhovia emeryi. Next base: position 1,861,696 of record NW_011967233.1, on the reverse strand, counting down.
TAATTGAAAACTCGGATAAACCGGAGAAGAAAAATAAAATACGTACAAATATTATTTACGGTGAAAACAATATATTTGTTACGCGCGGCAAGAGAAGAACAGCGAGTGTCAATAACAAAATTGCCCCGAAATGCGCCACTAACTTCCAGCTCTGATTTAAAAAAGCAATAAATCCATTTTTATATAACTTGTTGCGTAAAGATGTTATTAAAACGTTCACAATGTTATTAAAATTGGTAATTAAAAATTTTTGGGAATTAAAAATTTTACTTTTGACGGTGAAAAAGAAGTTAAATGTAAAAAGAAATTACCTCGAGCGGACCGGAACTCGGATGAACGCGACTCGGGTGATCGAAGAGCAACACTTCCTTTCGAGAAGTCGTGATCGAATAAGAACTGATAATTTCTTTGATAGTATCTTGAATCTTCGTCTCATTGGAGCAGCGCAAAACTCTCCACGATCACCACGAGATAAAGAAGAAATTCACTATAATGGGATAGTTCGTTCCAAAGATCATTTAGCGGGAAGCCACTGTGGTGGCGGTTAGTATCAAAAAGACTTGTTATTAAATTCTCACTTGAAAGTATTTGATCCGCAATTAATCAAAGAGTATAATCAGGAACTTAACGTGAGATCTTCTGTGTACTTGACGGCCTGCTTATGCGAACGTTAATTAAATAAGACGACGAGATGTGCGTAAGAGAGCTCGGCGCGCGACACGTTCGCGATTAAAAGCCCGTTTATTCAGCGATAAATACGCGATTGGTATCGCGCGACGATTCACGCGAGACTCGCGCGTTCGGACAAATCGAATGGCACTTGGCACGCGATTATCCCTAATCGCCGATCCGTCCAAGTTCTTTCATTCGCGTCGCCCGGGAGAGACGGAATGAAAGGAGGCGAGATTCGACTTGCGGATAATCGATGAAGCGGCATGAGTGACGCATCCGCTGATGGCTTCTCGATCGGGCATCACGAGAAGCGTCGCGCCGATAAATAACGGCGATATACGACAATGACAACGACGGCGACGATGACGATGACGATGTCGATGACGATGACGAGGGATAGTCGACGAACAGCGTCGACTATGAATATTATCTTCGGCCGTACGAGAATCTCCATTTACCCACCCCGCCTCCCCCCCCTTCACTCCCCTCGCGCGTCTCTCTTCACGATTCCTCTCTTTTTTACCTCGTTACGGGCGATATAAAATCGGCGAGGTCGACGCCGAGGTCGGGTTCTATGGTTGCCGATAGGAGGTCATCTAACGCCACTGATTCACTACTACCGCGCGGAATACACGCGGACGTCGCTTCTGGGTGGTAATTAGCTCCAATCCTAGTAACGGCGTCGTATATCTCGCGGTAATTTTTACACGTGACTTAAAGCGGGACGCGCCGGCGGTCCCTCTGTTCGCCAGTTTTACGTTTATCCAGATTTTATGTTCCTCTCTTCCTCTTTCTCTCATCCCCCTGACTATTGTCCCCCGGTGCCTCGGCCGATGACGCGTGTCCCCTTCGTGAGCGTGGTCTTTGATTTAAACGGGGGGTTTTACGCACACACGTGCGTGTTACCTTTCTCGTCCCTTTTCGTTTCTTCCTCCGTTTCTCCGAGAAAATGCGTGCGCGTAAAATGGCGGGGACATATAGTTTACTCTGCGATAAGTACGCATAAATTTAACGCTCATATCCACATCTTTATTTAAATTGGTCAAACTACAAACTATAATTTGTGCAAAAACTTATGTGAACTTATCAAGTTTTATGATCGGTCGAACTTATTGTTTTCCATAGTCTGACTTATCTAGATTTTAAAATAGACTTTTTTATATCTCGGTACCGTTTTAAAAGAGTTTTCGTGGATGACTCGATAATAATTTCACAAAGACTCCGCGAGACTTCCAGATGTCAAACAAAAAATTTATATTCCAGCGAATGGATATCGGTCGTGTGGGAACATCGGAAAGATTCTTACCGGATCTTCGCGCGTAAGAGATTGAGAGGAAAAGGAGGAACTTCTTCGACGAGATGTGGGAGGAGTCGCGAGAGGACGGAAAGGAAGCTTATCGATGAAAAAGAAAGGGAAGGTAAAAAAAGGGGAGAGTCGATCCATATGTTGCTCAAGTAACAGGTGCCTAATTATTATTTGTCAATCACCGAATATTAAGACTTCAATCCCTTCCCTTCGATCGTTTCACAGACCGATCCGGTCGTTATTAAGCGATAGATAAAGCGCACATCCTATCGGATCTATCGATCCTTCCGCTTTTTTGTCTGCGTTTTTTGGTAAGGGAGGTTGAATAATCGATCCCACTACAACCGATTAGTTAAATGTGATCAGATTTCATGTTTCTATCAATATTATTGCTAATATTAAAATGGTAAAAGAAAATTACAGAATTATTTAACTAAAACCAACGCAATAATTTCAACCAATAAAATTATTATATTCACGTGAAACTTGTCGTTTTTCATGCTTCCACTCGACGGGACAAGTTACATGATCGCTACCCAGGTTTACGTTCCAAAACATTTTCTCCGAGGAAAATTTTACTCGAGAAATAGGTCGGAAACGTTCAAAATGATTTCGGAATGGCCGTCGAGTAAAAAAATTTCTCGGAGAAGATTTGGGAACGTAAATGCGCGTCCTAAACTCATTAAAAAAGGTATTGCAACAATTCTATCCATTACTGTACATAAATTACTAAAAAAACATGACTCTTGGGTATTTATTTCATTTGACTCTTGCGTAGCTAAGATTCGCGTAACTTTAAAATCTTTCTCTCGAGAAATGCATTTTAATATTACTTAGATATATAACCTTCCGCTGAGTCTTAATCGTTTGACAATCGCGGCCTAGGCGAGATTGTTTAATTTTCATCGTAACGGCGACTCAATTCGTGCACGATCACGACGCGCGATTGGCGGCATTGCGCGTCCGCGTGCTCGTGATTGGAATGACTTGGCTGGAAAGTGTCTTTCAGCGTTTCGTTTCCATCTCTTCTTTCTTCCTTTTCCTGCGGAAGAAAGCCATCGCGCGCGATGCCATTCGGTAGCCTCGCCGGCGCATTGTGAGCGTGTCGGAGGAATACCGTCGGTGAGTTCGGTCGTATAATGAACTTCCTACTTCCACAAATGACAATGGAAACGGGCAGCCTTAGGTGCTCCAGTCCTACCCCCCCCCCCCCCTCTTCGTCACGAAATTGGTGTGACTGTCGGCCGAGCCCGATGATTCCAATACGCTACCGTGTGCATTGTGCGTCTTTCCCGAATTCTATCTCGATAAATTTCCTGTGGCGAAATTGGGAAACCATATAGAAGACCACCTAGAGGAATGAATTGAGGAGGTCGGAAGATAATTATTTTCGAGAAGATAATGCGGCAGAACAGTGGGCGAATCATTACATCACCATTACGTGACTATAGCACGACAGTTGATTGATAGTTGGGAATTTTGGCGTTTCTACGATTTATAGCGGCGAACGTCCATGTAGGATTGACTTTACACAAATCCCTGCCTCTCTCTGTTTCATAAATATACAGGGTGAGTCTTTTTAATCTCAACGGGCCAATATTTCGAAAATATGCAATTTCACAAAAAAAAAACTTTTAAAATAAAAGCTGTACGGTCCAGGCAATTTTGCGTACGTTGCAGTACAAACAAATTTTCAATAATTGGAGCATTAATGCAACAGCGTATTCCTGACACCAAATTAAGTAAAAAGGTCCTGGACTATTGTACTTTTCCCTCTGACAAACAGTTATCGAGATATCATAAGCTAAATATTGAAAAAGTTGTCAATTTTCTCTTGATTATCTCAAAAAGTATTAAGCAAATCGAAAAATGTTTCAGACAAAAGTTGTTCATATTAATTAGTAGAATGAGATAGTATAATAAGCAATAGGGGGTTCCGTTAAAAAAATTGAAGGTAACTTTCACGTGATCTTCAAGCAACAATTCAAGGTCAAATTGATGACACCACCTTATGTCCTCCTCGAGACCGTACAACTTTTGTCTTAAAAGTTTTTTTGTGAAATTGCATATTTTCGAAATATTTGCCTGTTAAGATTAAAAAGACTCACCCTGCACATAGTTTCTAAAAATAAAACTTAATACTATAAAACTATGCGAGAGTTGAAGAAAAATAATTAATAATGCTGAAGGTGATTCAAACCGGAGCCGAAACGTTCGTTTTGTAATGCGTTAACTGTACTATAAAATAAAATTAAAAACGTGCCAATGATATTTTTTACACACGAACAACCGCGTTTGTACTTTCACGCCCTTATTAATTTCGGGCATGCTCGAATGTCGATCTCGTCGGATCGATCTTCATCGCGCTGTTCGTCATTCCGTGGCGTATCGAATCGAACGACTGCTTTCTTTGAGGCAGCGATAGAGATATGGCTCTCGGGGAAAGTGCGACGTTATTGAATCGCCATGGATGACTTGTGTACCCCGCCACGGAATTATGAATCGCGCCATTCGAACACCTAATTTCGTGTATCCGCACAATGGGCGTTAACGAACCATTGTTCTTAATTTACTATCCCACGGCTTCCTTTTATCGCCACGCATTTATGGCGGCCGTTCTTCTGCGGGCGGTTGCTTTATCGCACGTAATTCCGAACGGGCAAGCATCTCTCGGGACAGACGGAAACGAACGATCAACCAAGTTTTAACATCTGTTAAGCCAACGGCGCACAATACTATTTTTCCTGGTGTATTCCTTGCAAGAGTCAATAAGGAGTTTTAGATCAGGTGACTTTAGGATAAATAAATCCTAAGCGGCTCTCGCCAACAATCCAGTAGGAAAAGTAGTATCGTGCGCCATTGCATTTACTTTACATTCTTCTAAGCTCATTTTCATCACATGCGAATAATATTTTATGTTACGTAAAATTTTATATATCCGTCAAACCTTTTCTATTTTTGCAATCTGTTTTATTATCTACATGATTACTTTAATTTTATCTAATTTTAATTTATTTAAAGAAATGTATTTGGAACAAAGAATTAATTACATTTCTTCATAGATGCCGAAATGGAAACTGTAGATAAGAACACGAGATCAAATTACGAGCATCGATATATCAGTTGAAGAGTCGAAGAAGTACAAGAACAGGAGCGAAATTACCATAGTTGAACGGTGCGAATATATTAGCCCATTACATATGAGACGTTCTCCAACAATTGAGAGAATTGTAATCTACAGTTTGCGGATTACACAGGGAATGTTGATTCTATTCCCGTTATTGATCAGCAATGTTCAAGATTAAAAGTTAAAAAATGAATGGATGATCGTTTATTAGTGTCTTGAAACTGTGTTATCTTTTATGACAGATTCAGTGTGAAAATATATTTTATGAAGAGGCATTGAAAGACTTATTGTATGTTGTATTTTCAATCTGATTGATTTCGAAATTTCTATCGTCGCGAGATATTCGAAACTTTTCGCGTGCATATCCGTGTACTTTGTCACGCCAGCATTTTGCGAGGTTCCGGGGGTCATTGCTGTACCGTTGCCGGAGTTTATTGACAGATCTCTTAGCCGATGTATACACGTCGTGCTGTTGTCAATGCGTCTCCATAAATCACAGCACGGCGATCGGGGACAAAGACTTCGCATAGACAGTTAATCGAACGGGCGAAAAGCTCATCGTAAGATTGAGGGATTTTTAATAAGTTATAAATTAAATTTTTTTCTCTCTCTTTCTCTAGACTGCTATTTCCTTATAGACAATCAATGCACACGTTTGCCAGCGTTTCCTATACGTGTTATATTGACGTTATCTAGGAACTGTTCATAAATCCATCGTCTGAGAAAAAAAATGACTTTAAATCAAACAAACATAAAGATGTTTCATGGTAGCATCTTGAGAACAATTTAATGATGTGCGGGTACTTCCAAGTAGATTTAACACCTGGATCAAATATGTTTCAATCTTTTACAAGTACTTTACTAAAAATCTTATCTTCTTTGAATCAACATATACAGGGTATTCGAAAAGAACGGGATCCCCCCTACTAGGGGGAGAGGTGCACACTTTCACGAACCCTGTATAGTATTAGAATCGACAATCGTAATTAGATGTGCGATTTTCTTTATATTGTGCTTGTCCCTTTTTTTTTAAAAAAAAAGAGACGTTACCGGCGTGAAGTCGTTCATATCGAACAGTTGAGGGCTCTTTTCCGCGATGCCGATTGGTTTTCTCGAAGCGTGGTGTGCCTCACTTCTCTTTTAGATTCGTGTCATGCTTTATTTACCTCGCGCGGAAACAAAAAATTAAAGAGAGAGAGAGAGAGAGAGAGAGAGGGGGGGGGTTAAAGTTAAACATCTAATTGAGTGAGTGAGGGAGAATGATACTGATAAAGTTTACAAATTTAATAAAAAAGAGAGAGACAGTTTGAAAAAATAATTAGAATGCATTGAATATCTATCAACTTACAAAACAATGGACGAAAACAAAAGGTATATAAAAAATAATAACAATGTATTAATTATTAATTGAAAAATGATTTAACTATTAACTAACTTATCAAGAGAATGGGACAACCTAAAATGTCAAAATAAGGATGATGGTAAACGCGTAGCGCGCGTAACGTGTTGTTCTACTTATATTTAAAAAACTTATAAGTTGTACGATTTTCACGATCAATCCTTTTACAGCGAAATATTACAAGACGACACATTAATTATTAACTATATCAGCGTCGCGGAAATAAAATTATATAGCGGCCTGTCGCGCACATGCTCCTCTGATTACATTCGGGCTCCTAGCACGGGTCAAATTGATATAGGAGAGAACTTTCTTTGTAATAAAAGAACGATCGCGGAACGATACCTGGACAAGGGCGAGAGTAGCGGCGATCTAGAGCGATCCCGTCCATTCTTCCGCTATTTCCAAATCTTACGGGCGTATTGTGACTTAATTCGCCTACCTTGCCACAGCCACGATGGGTGGTCGTATAAAGATCTCTCCTAAATTTCTCACGAGGGTACACCCCGTTGAGAAAAGTCACGGTGTGAGAAAATCACAAAGAAAAACGCCTCGATCCGCCGCGTAATTTATATATGAAACTGACGTCGAATTATGGTTATACGAGACTTTACATTTACTTATTCGACACAAAATATTTTGTGTGATTAGTATCGGACATTTCACAGACATATTCTTTGATCAATTCCGTGCAAACATTTACAAGTTACACGATATTATTATATATCTAAATGATTGAATAAAAAATTGTATACTAGCATGTGCAACATTTAAATATTTAGGTAATAAATAATATAATAATAAATAATAATTGAATTTTTAGTAATTCTTTTTAGTACTATAGTAATACTTCTGGTACTTTGTAAATAATTAATTATTAAATTAAATTATGATATATACTTTTATCTTTTAAACTTCCTGGAGATAAACAGATCTGTGATTCTAGCTGAAAAAGATTGCTTTCGAACTCATTTGGAAAATTTTTTAAATCGATTTCTCTCGTCATTTTGCATACAAAAATATTAGAGTAAAATAATCGAGAAAGTAATGTGTCACGAATTATTTTTTATTTTACATCGTATCATATAATTCCATTAGAAAAAATCAATTGACTTTGATATGACCTACGCAGTGACCGCCTGATCAAATAAAGGTCGTTATTTTACATTCCTTTCAAAACCAAGCAACTTTTGTTTAAAATATTTTTGGGGAAGATGTGTTAATTCCAAGGTATTATATTCCATCATTAAAAATGAGACACCGTGTATGAGCGGTTACATTGTTAATGTTGAGTAATTATTTTTTGCATAAAAAATCATCTTTTGACATTTTAAATTAAAATATAAAAAACGAGAAAAAAAGGTGTAACACTTGGAGTATTTTACTTGTTTAGAGCCATTTTACTTCTAAAATAATTCATTAAGAGAGAGAGAGAGAGAGATTGGTTGCACTTAATCTAGATTCACGATCACCTCTTAAATCTTGTAAACAATTAACTGTTGTAACGTTATCGTAATTACAGGGCTGATTACTAATTGTGCAGTGAGCGCCTGTACAAAAGTAAAAACGGGAAGGCGTGCCAGGCTCGTAAATCACTCAAAATATTCGATAAAGCCTGAAGTTCCTTCACCAGTCGGACATCACGTACCGTTTTATAACTTTAGCCTATCGCGAATTACGTCTGGTGGGATTCCGGAAAGATCGTTATTTTCACGAGTTAATTGCGTACACGATGCGTGTTTGTGCAGCATTAGAGATGCATCGTAATTACATGAATATCATTATCAAGATTGCATGTAACAATGTTCTCTCTAATTTTATTTTTCTGACACTACTTGTTTGGTAATCTACTTATTCTACCGCGATATAGAAATGTATTAAAATAATATATCCAGAAAAGATGAAGAAACACTTAAATAAATCGAAATGATTGAGTTTATCCTACATTGTATCTATTGTACAATCGTGCAAAATAGTGGATTTTATCGTTGGAAGATTTTTAGAAAATTGTACTTTACTCGTACGTGAATTATCGATACGCCAAACCGAAGTAAAATATACTATTACACACGTGTCTCTCCGTTACGGTCAGCGACCTGTTCCTTTATCATTTGCATAATCACTCAAGAGACATCACTGCCGTATCGGGGATCTGTACTCGCTGTGACAACATCCGTCACGAAAATATAGCTGTAAACGGACGTCCAAGTAATTAGCTAAAATTTACGATAGTGATTAATCAATCTTAAAGACGACACGATCGATGATTTTGTTACTTCAGGCGACTCTTTCGGTAGTTTCCGAGTAATCGATGCTTGAAATAAAAATTGATTGCTGAATAAACTCGCAATATGTTTCGCGTAAAGAAGAACACTAACTAAAGTCCATTGGTGTAGATTATTGTGATAAACCGAAAAATAAGCGATTATATATGTACAATATAGGAAGTTGCTCCCGGCACATTGTACTTTTATCCTCTGTGTGCCGTTGGAAACAGACTTTTTACGACAACAATTTGTCGCGCGTCGTATCTTATTCATGTGCTCTATCTTGATAGACGAAATAATCTCCATTCATCGTCTCGCTCTTGCTCTACGCTGTCAGGTTTAGTAAAGTCATTGCAATATATTGGCGAATATTGATATTTCAAAGCGCGACTCTCTGAACGATCCTTCGAATCGTCAATGACGAATAACGTTCGATCATTACATGACACATCTCCCGCGTCATCCAAGGCTGGCGAAGTTAGGGTTGCGGTTCCGTATCGAATGGTCATTATGTTACCACGACGAGGAGTGGATCGCGTGAGAGCCGGTAACAAAACGCCTTTCCCGATCGCGCCTTTATCGGATCGCGGTCGGCTTCCCCGCATCTCTCGCCACGTGGGTGGCGTGCTATAACATATTACACGGACCTTTAGGACAGTTTAGATGGCCCCTGTATCGGCGCGCCGTTAGACAATAGCGAATTCTCCACCCGGAAAAAGTATCCTTTCAAGCCACGCGAACACCTACCTGGATCTTAATAACGAACTCGATGCACCGGCACATCGTCTCTCTTCCTCTATCTCTCTCGCTTCCCCTTTCCTCCTCTCCCTCCTCCCCCCCCCCCTCATCGTTGTGCTTTTGCGTGAAACGTCTTCATCTCCCGGTGCCGAGTTCTACTTCCTTTTCTTCTTTTAATCTCTTTCCTTCCCGTCCCCCTGTTCCCTCGCTTCTACCGTAGCCACCACGTCGATTTCGATTGTAGATTGCGCGATGACTCCGACGAGATGCGACACGGCAGATGCGCCGCCGAACTTCCCCTCGCCACTAATTGTAAGTGCCCCGCGATTTTGTCTCGTGAATTTGGAATCCGTAAGGAGAAACAATAATTCTCCTCGAGAGACACCCTCCAGTTTGTTCCTCGCTATACCAAGTGTATCTCCAGCTCCCTCGAGTATCTCATTTAGACGTGGTCGTGTTGCAGCTCTCTCGCCTCGGATCTCGCTTCGCGACGCGAACTCACGCGTGTCTCTTCGCACGCACGTGGCGTTGCCCGGCAGTGATACGGGCAGTCACGGACTTCTGTGAGACGAGAGAGGTTTCGTCATTTCGGCGTAATCTTCGCCGCGGCCGAAACACCGGCGAATTCAAAGTCAGATGCGAAACTGTTGGGAATTAACGAGCGGCACCGAGCAATTGCCGTCGGACGTCTCCCGATTCCTTTCTCCGCCGGACCGATTGCTGGGGAATCGCTTCCATCGTTCCGTTCTCATACTGTGTCGGATAATCAGCCGGAGGACAACGGAGGAATCGGAAGGAGCCGCCACCAGGGTCCGGTTTACCCCGCCGTCCGGTCCTATAGCGTGCAATCAGTGTTCTTTCTTCTTGACGCATTTTCGCGCTACGGTACCCTGTACTTTAAAAGGAACGACACATTGTATCTGCCACGCGGACGGTCCGAACGAAATCTCGTCTTACGTTGATTTTTGCGGAAGTCGTCACCGACATTATATATACACACTTGCCGAAAGCACGCATGTGTGTTTACCAAAACCGAACGATGCAGATGGCGATCTGGGCAAGATATAGCGAATATTTGTAATTATTTTTTACCGAGACGCAAATGTTGAAGAAGCTCATGGAGTGCATTTTGTCGATACGTTATAACTGCAATTAGCCTTTTAAGATTAGTACTTGTGCTCCATCGTACACGTATTGCCAAAGTGTACAAGAAATACATTAAATATAGTAATCTTGCAAGCAGTTTTAGTACCTTTTACTAATAAATTATTATCTGTTGCATACATATTGCCAAGATAGATAAGTCATTTTTATTAATTTAACAATTAATAAAATTCATAAGGCTCTTATAGAGATACAAAGGAATAAAGAAGTAAGAGCCTAGACAGGGTTTTGAATAATTAAATAATTTTATTAATATACAGATATACCAAATAAACACATGATGGCAAAGTAGTGTAAAAGTGGTATAGTTTTACCACTTTTATACTGACGTTTATATCAACTGCGTTTATAAAACGCAGTTGGAATAAATGTTTGATATGCCATCATATGTTTATTGGATGTCTTTATCTTTGCAATGAATTATTTTTGCATTTATAAAGTAATATGGTTCTTATAGAATCATATCTGTAAGATAAAAAGTAGTACATACGTAGGTCGTTTTTTAACCAGAAGTTTCTACTCAATTGCAATTATCTGTACCTACTATGTTTTGTTATACATATAAAATTGAAAGCTACGATAAATTACAAATGTTGCAACAGTTGCAGAAAAAGTAGGACTTTTTTTTAAACAATTTAAAATTACAACTAGATAAACGACATTCACATTGCGTGATACAAGTGTCGTCCGTGTCACGGGAGTAAATTTAAGAAATTCGTAATAATGAGGTGTGAAAATAAATGTACGGCCCTGAAAGACTACCGGTTTCATCTCGACAATTCGTGATTCGAAGATGTGACGGGGAGAAAGGAAGGAAGAGAGCGAGTATAGCAAGTCGCACGCGTATTTTACCTATGGATGACAATATTCGCGTTGCGTGCGACGCGAAGTGCATGCGTGGCGCATGTATGCGCGCGCGTGGGGGGTTTCCAAGTACGCCAAATTATGTTATTGTAACAAGAGGAAGATGTAAGACCCGGCGACGGTACCGGCGTTTTTCGAACTTGATCCTCGAAATACACATTTCGTGCCTGTTCCGCGACCCGAAAACCTGTTTGCGTGCAAAACGCCGCGCGATTAATTTTTAAATGTCCTTTCGCGATAAGAAATAAATATTCAAACGATTGTTTTCAGGGGTGGCACAGCGATGAGAAAATTGAAACATTGCGACTTATATCTCATGGCTATCATCGAAATTAACATTTCAAAATTGTATATATTCCACTCTTGAAATAAACGATTCACTTATTTTTTATTGCAAGATCTCTGGCGGGGGTTGCTTTGGTTTTTAAGGTTATTTCGTAAACTCATTTATGTGAGAATTGTTTCATATTTTTCCAATTTACTCTTTCCATTAATACGTGCAACATACGACTAATTAAATTAAAATTGACCGTCTCAAGTTCTAAAAAAAATATTAAAGTTTGCTATGTTACACGAAATATTACGTGTTAAACACGTTAATAATGTTATTATACGTTAAAAATATTATTACACGTGAAATATTATTATGTGTTAAAATATTAATATTACATTTAGTAATAGTACATTTTATTTTTTTAAGCTTAACGAGTGAGATTCGTGTTATGAGAAGCAAATATGTTACAAAGTAAAATAGACCGAATAACTGGAAAAAAATCAAAATTATTGACCGCTCCGTTTCAATAATATAAACAGTTAAAACTGAAAAATGGGAAAAATTATGTGGTAGACATGAGTGTAATGTAAGAGATGTAGTAGCAGCGCCTCAAACTATAATCTTTTGAATCTACTTTATATTATGTATTAATCGTAAGGGTATTGTTTAGAATAATATAGCATCAAGATATATCATTGTAATAATTGAGTGCTGGTTCCTGTTTGAAAGAAACTTTTGAGCATTACTGTCGCGAAACAACTACCTTAAGAATTATTAGCTATATATTTTATTTTTGTTTATCGAGTAACGTTGCTGTTGCTAGAATATTGACGATTGACAACGGTTGTAAGTTAATACTCTCAAAAGTTACAATTTCGCGTATTCTCCTTTTTCTTTACGTTCTCAGTCCATCTTCGACAACGGCAACATTGTGTTGGCACGATGTTCACGTGCGTCTCTGAATAAAGATCCGGTGAAACAAAGACGGCCGCGTGCGTTTCCGTTTACGCAACATCCTTCCGGTACCGCTCTCGTTATGCATTTCAGGCTGGAAGTGGACCGCAAACGCACGAGTTTGTCGCACGATGTCAGAAACCTCCCTTCGCTTTCAGCGACCGGAGGTTCGCTTACAATAGCAAGAAAGAAAAGGAAAACGTTATAGTGTTACGTGACAATTAACTTCTTCGCCGTGAAGTGTCCGCCTTGGAAAATATTTGCAGTTTCCGACATGTTATAAATGGAGAAGAGGGAAAGAGTTTATCATGTCTTTATGTTTTGTCAATTTTTGTGCTCGACTAATTTTCTTATCGTTATAAATTTAAAACGCGGATACTTCTTTTCGAAAGTACGGGTATTTTGGACCAATCAGACGTTGTTTAATTAAAGGGGAAACTTTTTATGAATTGATATAACAATTGAGGCTGGTAAAACAGTAGATATAGACCGAAATAACCGTGTATCGATAGCCGATTGGCTTTTATTTAGAAAAAAGTGTAAGTAAGACTGGTGCCGCGCGTGCAGTACCGCAAGGAAACATCCGTTTTGCAATACTGGCCGGATGTCCGGTGGTTTTGTGCCGAACAGTGCGGTATTTGTAACAAAGTAGAGAAGAACTCTTCCAAGAGCTTCTTTCGTAATATGCGCGTCTGTTGTTTTTCTTTCCTTTCTCGACTAAGACACGTGAAAATTGCATTTTTTTTGCGCAAGAGAGTATAATAAAAAGGGAAAACGCGAGATACGTATCTTGACATTCACATTAAGATTTGCGCATGGTGGTAGAAAAAGTTAGAGCCTATTAAAGTAACGTGTAATTTAACTTTGATAATATTTTGTAAAATAATTTCAATCTTAATTTCCCAAGCTGGGCGAACAAAAAATCATTTAAAAGCCAATATGACACTCAACACTTTTAATAAAACATAATTTGACCTTTTTGTAATTATAGTTTGACTTTTCGATGACTTTCGACGAACGCAAATCGCTAGTGCACACGAAATGATTAAAATAGACATATATTATTATATTATATTAAAGTAGACATATATTATTATATTTGAACGAATTTGTGAAAATATTTGAAGCATCTTGATTTTTCGTTCTCAAGATACATGGTAAAAACTCAAGAAAACCGATATCTTACGTTTTATCACACAATTCATATTGTTATCATAATAAAATAAGTTTTGTCTAAAAGAATATTTTGTATTCAATTACTAGTCATTATTATATCTTTAGGTTTTCTTAGCATAACTTCCGTCGAAGTGCACCGAATGTGCTCAAAATTCTACAGTAGACACCTGATAACAGGTACATCTTGTACACAAAAGGTAATGAAATTTGACAAAGTACATCGTTATTTTCGAATTTTTCATTCGAGCACTTTAGAGTTAGTTATGCTCAAAAATCGAAAGGTGATATATTATTGGCCGGTACTGTGCGACTTAACATACAATTATGAGTATCGGAAATAATATAAATTGAAATTATCGCAAATATTATATCAAAAATAATCTCTAAATTTTAAAATCGTAATTTAATCAATTTTGTGTCATGATTAAAATATGATTAAAATGCTTTTGATAGTCATTATGATGTTATTTCATGTCATTGTGGCTTCATCGTGACTTCTTGTTCTGCTTGGGTTCTGACGCATTAATATTGTATTTCTATCTTCATCATTTCTCTGTATCTATTTTCGCGTACGTTAGTTCATGCTTAGGTCTAAAGTGGATATTCAAGCATCCGTGAGAAATTCAATGGCCCTTGCTGGCACCTGATATAAACCGAAGGGCACAAAAACGCGTACTTAGTTTCGCATGCATATCCGAAGTCGAGATTAATTCCCGTCGAGTCACATCTAAGTTGCCGCGACCCGAAAGAACGTTTAAACCATTTAGAGACGCGTTTCATTGGAAAATCCGACAATTACTAATTCGCCGGTCGCTCGGCCGCGAGAAATCGCGATAAATCTCGTATTATCCTTGGTCTATCGCCCAGCTTGAATGCGTCCGCAGCGCGCGCTCGCGCCCGCGCGCGCAGATACGTGTGCGCACGCGGGTGAATTCACGCGCGCGTTTCACGTGCACGTGCACGCGTACGCGCACGCGCACGCTGGCGGTCCAGGATTCACGCGGAAATGCTTAACTTATGAACCTCTCGCGAGTCGCGCGGGGGAGAGGGAAGGATTGAATAGAAACGTCTCTCCGGATGCCCAGCTACACGCGGATCCACGGATTAGATCCCCGGCCGTTTCCTGGATCATTGCCAAGGTGAAATCATCGGTACGTCGCATAGTGGCCGTGCAGCGGCAGCTGATGATTAATGATCGTTCGTCGGCGAGCGGATCGACGCTCGCGCTAAGAGACGCACTTCCTCTCGCGCGATCGGACCAGGATCCTCCTCACGTCGGTTGGTTAGCTACCGGATCGTTACGACACCGTGAATCTCGTTCCATTAAGTTTTGTGCGTTTGCCCCCTTGGGAAAATATACCTTATAGCGAAGTCGGTTGCTTGCACTAGTGCGCACTGACAATGAGTGCACACTAACGCTCGTTTACAGTCAATTCTTCTATTAAAGGCTCGTCTTGGATATCTCTGGAAACATTTCTCAGCCAGTAAAATGATCTGTATCGCATCCGTGCGGATCATTTTTTTAGTTAATACTTTTTCAACGTGTACTTAAGACGAAGTTAAATATAAGAATTGACTGTAAACAAGCCTTAGTGTGCGCTCAGTGCGCACCAGCGCAAGCAATCGGATTCGCTATTAGAAAGCTTTAAAATTCCACTTTAGAAAAAGGAGAAATATGAAAAGTAAATGTGCACACTTAAAACTTTTGAAAAAGATACATTTAAAACGGCGTGTGGTTTTCTTCTTGCGAGAAAGTGCTATGCCGCGCGGCCCTCTAGTCTAGCGGGAACTTCGACAGGCTTGGCTACTTAAAAATCACTTTAAGTGTCCAAAATTATTACTCTAAAATTTCTGAAGTAAACTTTTAACTTCTTTAAGTAAACTCTTTATTTGAAAGATTACTTTTAAAAACTTTAATTTCATTTAAAGTAAATTTTCCCTTCTCTAACACGTCTCGCGGTGATTCGAAAATACTTTTTAAATCGACAGTCCTGTTTAAACTGTTAGATGGAATGCCGTCAGATTACATTAGATTACATGCAATTTCAATGGAATTAAATAAGAGTCTTATAATCGAATGTCATATGATCATATTCTGTCTATTATTTTAAACAGAGGGAGACATTATTGTCGTTAAAAATTCGTGCTTCTTTATTGTTTCGCCTTTCTTACTGCTGATATTACACGGAGAGAATTTTTTCTTAAAATTTATCCTGAAAATCGTGTGACCGTGGGACAACGTGGCATTTTAAAGAACTTTATGACAGTTTTTTTAACTTTACCATACGTTTTACTAGTAAAATGAATACTAAGTCTAATTACTATTTCAAGAAAAAATTCTCACCGTCTAGGCATTATTAAAGAAATTAACTGTTATTATGCGCGTTTCTCCAATAAGTTATAGGGTTTACGCAGCACCGATGAAAAAGATCTCAATAGTACAGGATACGTTACTGCGAACGAAACGGGATTATAAGAAGTTGGCGTATAATTACCGTAATTATGTCGATCGATCATTTAATTTGTAGCCGCGCGCGCATAGCAACATCGGATGGCATAACTGATGGCGCGATTTGCGTCGATCTGGGTCGAAAGAGCGAGTCGCGGTGAAGCTGGTATAAATTAAAGAGTGTAATTGTGCCTAGACTGACGGGCGTAAAAAAGTATTTATTCACTTGCGAAAAAAGTATGAAAGCGATCTACAACGGTTCAACGCTGCTGGACTGTTCCAAAGACGGTAAGGCCAAGGCAGGACAGTGTCCAGTGGTAAAAAAATAACGCGATAAATTACCGTCATTTCTTACAAATGGAAATAAAATAAATGCTCCGAGCGTCAATGCCGCTAAAATGAGGATAAGACACTTAACACCGGTCCATGTGCCGGAATTAATTGGAAGCTTGAAAGGACTAACGGCGAATCGCAGAGCGCTTCTCGTGCGAGTGCGATCTCCTCTCGACGTGCGAATCCACCTCGCGCTTATTACGATCTAGATCCTAGTTCGGTCGCGTATACTCGGCTCTCGGGACTCTTCAGGAGCCGTTCGCGGCAGAGGTCAGTCGTTAACGCGTCACGAAAAGATGGACGAGCCGCTGCCGGTGTCCGCGGGCGCACAATGGCATATTAATGGCTGTCGGTAGCGGTGATAAATTCCTAGGTTGAACCCCGCTCTCTATCTCTCTTCCTCTCTGCCTTTCTCCGTCTCTTTCTAGATGCAAACGCGATCTCCCCTTCCCTCCCCTACCTCTTTTCTATCTCTCATCCTTCCCTCACCCCGGGGGATGAGGGTTCGGCGACAATGAGCGCGAATAACTCAACGCACGTTAAAAAGACGAAAGAAAGGAAGAGGGAGAAAGAGAGAAAGAGGAAGAGGAGGAGAGTTACACGCGCGCAGGTAAAACGAGGGAAGGAGAAAGAGAGCGAGGCAGGAAGAGAAATGCTCGCTACGGTTAATTGCCTTTCCTAGATGTCCGGTTAAAGATCGGCGCTAGTTAACCCACCTTATTCCTCCCCGTCCGCCTTCCCCCTCTGTCGCGAGAGGCATTATCTTCCTCGGGATGTCAGATAGCGCTTGACGCGTCCGCTGTGGTTCGTCATCCTCCGCAAGCACGCGCGTACGAGACGCGCGATGGAACGGATAACGTGGTCCCGAGTTCGTGCGATTTTGGATTACGTAAAATAATAATGGGAACACGGAAACAGCCTAGTCGACGCTGCGCATGCACATTCAGAGGTCGTTAGTCGAGTTATAATAAAATTAACTATTGCTATCGTTAAGGCCGAATCGGACTAGCAATTGTCGACACGGATTGGATTCAGATTGGCGATTGGCGAATGTTTTTTTAGCCAATGAGAACAGAGCAGCCAGCGATTTAATCGACTCTCATTGGCTAGAGACAATCGTCAATCAGGAACGATTATAATGAGTGGTAATCGTTCCTAGTCGATGATTCGATGAATTATTAATAATCGAGAGTTATACTTTTTCAATATCGACCGATTATTCGACAAAATAAAATGGTCATAATTACGCGTATTATTTCAAACTTGAATACAGTGACGAGTGATAACAAGTTTACAAGCGGTAGTATCTAAAGCCTGTGTCACACTGCGCACCCAGAAAAAGATTTAGTTAGATTAAACAAATGAGATACGTTGAGATCATATTTCTTTGAATCTACTAAATTTATATTTGCTTCTACTGAAACATTTGCTAGATTTGAAGAAATAGATATGAATTCTCTTAAGAATTCCAGTTCTCAATCAAATAAAATTTTGGTTAAGGTAAAGAAATCATTTCTTTGAAATTAAGTAAAGGCCTAGTAAGCTCAAAATTCAAATATATTTGATTTCAAACAAACCCTTTTCTGGGTGCGGATGCGGATTGACATCGTGAACCAGAATTCGGCCAATCAGATCCGAGGCTGTCTCGTCCGATTGGCTGAATTCCAATATGCGATTCGCAATTCCAATCCGCATCTGCAGAATGCGGCGTGACACGGGCTTAACGCGTGTACCGATTGGTGCCGCTGATACGTTCATGTGTTATAACTTTCGGACGTGCAACTTTCGTGTAATTAACAGATTGGACGATAAGCCTGGGCCTGTCAGAGATTGAGTGAATTACGCGGGACAGGGGAATAGAAAATTGTAAATATTACGTGAGAGCGTTTAAGAAACGTTGCGTGAACACGGCGGAAGGGTCACCGAGAAAATCACGAGCACACATTTTATGCTAGTTGATTAAAGTCGCGAGAAGTGATGCGAGGACTGATACGGCAGAATCTTCCTACGCGACTGTCAAAATTATTTCCGGGTTTGAGATGTTGATAAAAGTACTTGTGCGTACATTAATTCAAACAGTACGCGTGAAAAACTATATCATTTCCACGAATGAAGATTTGAAGCGCTTGAAAATGCCCTCACTACTGTGTAATACGTCTGAGCACGCAAATTTTAGACAACACGATTTATCAAATTCGAATATCTCTTATACATATAAAAACTATTAGAGCTTCGGCATTTTCGGTATTAGGATTTTCGTCTCAAAATAATCTCAGGGATCTATTGTTAACGGGCGATGCATTAGACCTGAGACACCCTGTATACAAATGTAACGCTGCGGCTTCTTCACACATCTCTATTTTTTTAAGGTGGCTCCTGCACGAAGGAGCGGCTAGGATGGGTGCATTGGTGAGGCCCCTTTGATTTTTATAAATTCATATGATTTTTTTCATAAAAGAATATCAATTAATGCATTATTTTCATAAAAGAATATCAATTAATGCATTATTGATCAAATGCATTGATGTGGTAGGTTATATATGCACATTTAAAAACATTCAAAAATATGTGATACTATCAAGTCTCTAAGAGCTGTCAAATTTCCTCGAAACATTGTATCTTTTGGCTTTATTAATAAGTATTTGCTCGCAGAGGTCGGTGACCTCGTATACTTAATAGCACATTTGAATTCTTGTGACATTCATCATGTTCATCTCGGTTTTTGTTAATATCTACTTTTTCTATAAAATAATATTAATCCCCAAAGTGCTTCTGCGAGCAATCGGCCCATACTTAATCCCTATCCCAGTGAACACCAAGTAACAGTTACATAATATAAATATTATAATTTTTTATTTAACCATATAAATGTAATATAACATGGGTGTTATATTACATTTGTCTTGTTGAGTAGGAAATTATAATATTGATGTTATGTAACAGTTATAATATTATAATTTTCTACTTAACAATGTAAATGTAACATAACATGGGTGTTACATTACGTTTGTCTTGTTGAGTAGCAAATTATAATATTGATGTTATGTAACTGTTACTTGGTGTTAACTGGAGCGTTAAAAAAATACAACTTTAACATTTTTCCTTTATTTTATTTCATCGGCGACCGGGTCTGAAATTTCGCGTACCGATAGATAAAATTTACAACTACAGCATACTTAAATTTCAATGTTTTCTACTTTCCGTCGGTTTATGCAGGAGCCACCTTAAATTCTCTTTTCTTTTACGATCACGATAGGATCGATTTTTCCACGATCCTCGACTGAAATGAGGGAGAGGAGGCTGCCATTAAGTTGTTTACGCTTTTTGCCAATTAATTCAGCATCTATAAGTGCAACGACACCACAATGCTGGGGCTCGCTACGCTGGCACGAAATCGGCCGCCCGAAACTCATCCTCTATCATCTTCCTCTTTTTTCCGTGCAAGTCCCCCGAAGCGCGTAGACGCGCTCGAAAAGCGCCGGTTAAAAGGGCGCGCATTTCCGGCGGGCCCTTTTAACCCGTGTCCGCTGCTCGCGTCCCCAGGGTGCTCCGCACGACGCGGCGCGGCGGCGGGATCTTCCCCGGGATGTTTTATGTTTTCGTGATAGCTCACGGCCGTTTATTAGGAAAGGTTTACTCGGCGTGTGCGCCTTCCTCGAGGCGGAACGAAGTGACCGTACCTCGGATCGATTCCCAGGTTTTTGACCGCTCTAGGAATTCGGGCCCTTAAAACTCGCCCCCTCACTCTCCTCCAGCGACGTTCGCTTACGACGTCGATTAACGTGTCTCGGAACGCGAAAGCGTCATCTCTTCCTGAAACGTTGGGTACGTTACGCGCGCCGAGCGTTCCTTTTTATTAATTTTAAGACTGCACTTTCAAGGAGAGTCCCGAGGCGTAACGAGCAAAATTTCGGAAGAATATAGAGGGACCGACCGTAACGACGTTAAAAATGTATTCAAGATTTTCTCGAGATATTTTATCGACCATATCCAAAGTTGCGGAATTATTTTTAACAGGATGCAATCCATTTTAATAGATAGATAAAATGAAGAATTATTCGTTCAACAAATGAAAAGGGAACAAATTTCTTTGGCGTAGAACTAGTGTCCGTTTTCACCAACGCCGTTTAACTTTGATCTTGCGATCACTTTAATTCGTCCTTTGTCATTTTCTAACAGTCCTTAGAACGAGACAAAAGATGATTAAACTGAGACGAAAGTTGATGAAAATCGGGGTAAATCGAACAAATGGTATAACATTGTTTATAATTAATTATATTTTTCCACTTAGTAAGCTGCGTGTCGATTATTTATCAGTCTTAAAATTGTTGTACTTTGTCGAAACGGTAAATGCACACTTTAAATCTATAATTGATCTAATTTTTTATGTTAATAAGCATCATATTAAAATTACTGTAAGTAATTTATTACGAAAAATATCATATCAGCCAGGGCTCGAACCTGGACCTCCCTACAATCCCTTAACCCTTTGAAGCACGGTGTGGCATACATGTCACACCTCCCGAAATTAAAAAAAATCAAACGTTTCTTTCACTAGGATGTCTTTACTACTTCGTATCTAAAAGGATTTTGATTCGCTAATTCTGAATCTGACGCCGAAATTGTAAAATATCGACGATTGACTAAATATAACAGCTAAAAGTTAAAGCTTTTAATCAAGAAATTTTATTTTTTGCAAGATGTCCTGTAGTTAAAAAATCATTCCTATAAACGACATTCCGAAACCAGGTATCCGGGGGTTTTTGAGATTACTGATTTCTACTCTGAAGTCAGCATTTGAAAATTTTAAAATTCAAAATGGCGAATCCAACATGAAGAGTCGAAATTGCAAAAAATGCAATTGATTTATCTGGAACTTAGTACTCGGAAGTTACGAAAACTACTTCGTCTCGTACGTACATACAAAAAGACGTTAATTTCGTACGGAAATATATGATAATCGTTATTTATTTTACGATTAATTCACGCGAGAATTCCTAATTATGTGGGAAAGTTATGCGCTGCTAAAGAACGCGCGTTAAACTGCCCCGTTCAATTCTAACGACGAAATATATGACTGCGAGAGTATCCGAGTATGTCGAATTTGTGCCGAAGAAAATAAAAACGCGATCGCGCGGCGGATTCCCGTCTCGGTATCCGTGAGTAATATGTTTTCTAATGGTTGTATTCATACGCGTGACATACTCGTTAATCAAACGCGAACTAATGCATTTAAAATCATTGCTGCGAGCGGGCGCAGCACCGCGCGGAAACGTCGCGCGCCATTAACTGTGAATCGCTCGCGGAGCGAAAAAAAGAGACACGACGCGGTGCGCGCGTAGATTAAATAAATAAATCAGCGGGAAAACGGCGCGGTTAAGTCTAAATCCGAACGAAATAATCGACCGCGAAGCGTCAGAATGATATATCACGTCGGCCATAACGCCTCAAACGGATAAAGTTATCAAATGGCCGTTGATTGAATAAATCCCGGCTTCCATGCGGGAAGTCATCGACGTTCCTTCGCGCGTTCTTTCGAGAAACCAAAGTTACCAAAAACTTTGGCTGCTTGTAAAGCACAGAGAAAAACTGTAAACTTCGCTATCCGCGATTCCATCAAACGTGGAATTAATTTATGCGTTTTTACAGACTTGGGCAGTAACTCGTACTTATACAGTTACTTATTTTATTTTGGTAACTTAAGTTCCTTACTTTTTCTCCGTCTGTAACTGTAGCTTAACTCAGTTACATTTTTTCGATAGCTATAATTTAATTAGCTACGTTAATAGTTACTTTATGTATTTTTTAAACCCCCACAGATAGCATCAGGCCTCGTATTTGCGTATAAACGCCTTTATCGACGTTTTACCATTCAAATGCAGATTTAATATTTTTACTTTTATTGCACGAAAGTAACTGCAAAGTAACGATTCGTTACTTTTTGAGTAACTGTAACTAGTTACATTTTTAGCGACAAAACTGTAAACTATAACTAGATTCTATTATAAAGCGACTTTCCCAACCCTGCATTTTTTATAATATCGACTCATTATGTATTTGTAGATTTTTATCTTTCAATTTAATTTCACACACAATCTACTGTTTACCTTTCACATAATATTTCGCAGAGTAAACGTATGCAAACGTTACACCTTTAATTGCAAGTTTAATGGGTCGGGCGCGCGCGCGCGCACGCATATGACGTCACTTGTCATTTTACGAGACATCTGGAGGCATTGATGCATTTCTTTTGGACCATTTCTCTCTCTCTCTCTCTCTCTCTCTCGCACTGTTTTCGCGCTTCTTCCTTGAAAGCGTCTCGCCGGATTCGAATCCATCGCGAGTTCCTGTGGTCCCCCTTCCTCCTCCCCTCCTCCTTTTCCCCCGTGCGTTTTATTTTACGGCGCTCAGTGTAAATTGCCGAAGGATTGGAAGCAGCACGGGCAGCCCTGCGTGCTGCGCGCCTTCGGGCGATGAATTATTATTGTCTCGTGCCTCACGCAGCCGCGGCCTCACGTTATGCGGCCTCTCCTCTCGAGGGTCCGGCCTCGAAAAGTCCAAATAGCGAAAAATAATATCGCAGTGGATGGCAAGGGAGAAAATAACAGGATAGGTGGTGATGCTGGTGGCTGCAACGGCGACGGCGACGGCGACGGCGGCGGCGGCGGCGGCGGTGGTGGTGTTCGTGGGGTACAGACTGGTCTCGCGTAAAGAGTTACAGCGTCTGTATTAACGCCCGATGCTGTATCCCTTATTTGTGATCGTGATCCAGAAACGCCGTGTCGATTGTTCCAGTACCGGTTATCCTTAGTGTCGATTAACTCTCTCGCGATCGCGTGATCGCACTTTTAATCTCTCGCGCGACAATTGGCGCATCGATTTATTCTTAGCGCCTTTTCTTTCTCTCTCTCTCTCTTGTTTTTTTTTACACGTTGCGCGTGTATTCAAGTAGACAGAATTTCGTAGTTTCGAGTAAAAGTCTGTTTTTCTTTTATTATGTTGAATTTACACTATATTGAAGGTAATTTACAACTCGGTTAAATTTTCAATCTTCGACATTGAAAATTGTTCGTACGTTAAAGCTAGCGACGTTATGTAGAAGAGAAAGCGATCATTATTTTCTTTATGGTAAGTTTCTCTCCTGATAGCAGTGCCAAACGATGCAACCAATATTTTTCGCAAGCTAAGAGAGAAGCAAGAAGACATAAATTATGCAAATGTGTGTTTCCAGCACGGCCTCTCGATCGCGTTCCCTCGATCGCGTTTCGCGATATCGATTCGCCCGTGATTGTTTCACGCTGGCCGCAATTACGCGAGCGCGGTGTCGCCCGGGGTTTCGATTTCATGAAGACGTGAGCGCGGTCCCAGCGCCCACGTGCAAGCGCGCGTGTGCGTCCGCTCGCAACAATACGTCAGCGTGCACCCACATTCATTGTACGCGGGGCAAGGCGATTTCTCATTGTGGAGGAGGCACGAGTTATTGACTCGTTTGATCCTGGGTTACGCCCCGACCTACCTTAACTCTAAGTTACTATCTTGCTACGAAAGGGAAAGAGAAAGAGAGAGAAAGAGAGAGAGAGCTCTCGTTCTACGATCGCGGATCCTCGAGGATCTGTCGATCTGTTCGCGAGGAAGTTATTTTCGAATTTGAATGAACATCAGCAAAAGCACAGAAGAAATTCGAATTGACTTACTCCGAGTTTCGCTAATGAATTACGATCATATAAGATGAAATGATGAAAAATGTAATGCGACCATTTGTTTCCATAAAAATTTTCTAACTTTAACTGCTATTAAAATTTACAAACAGGATTGAGATATTTGGCAAATTCTCGAGTTACCTTAAATAATAGGTTAAAGTGTCCAAATTTACTTTTTATATTTCTCATTTTTCTAAAGAAAAACTTTGAGGTATATTTTTCCAAAGGTTACGTCAAACACATGTAAAATGTACATCTGAAATTATCCAATCTCATTTGAAACCAATTCACTCGAAAGTGTCAACGGATTGAAACATGTATTTTGCATTCAATCAGAAAGAGACAAAAGAATGAATTAAGCTAAAAGATCGAAGTTAAGCGACGCTGGTGCAACAGGGCCTTCGTGTAATTTTCATCACGAGTATTTTACACACCTGTCCAATCCGGCTTGCAACGTAAAAATAGTGAAAAAATACGATGCTGAAACGAAACTTTCCGCGAGGGAAGGAACGACTGTCTTCTAAATTTGGCAACTCATTGTTGAGAAAACGCCTCGAAACATCTCCTATACGGCGGCATCGGATTACCATGATCGTTTGTATCGTCGTCAATTCGATCGTCAATGCAAACGATAAGGGTCGTGCGTGGCTGCCGGGTGCTATTTAACAATGAACTCGATAACTTGGAGAACTCGCCTACCGCGGACGCCGTTTCGCCGATCAGCGATATAAATCGCTGGCTTCGTTAGTGAAATCAGCGCCACGGGACCGCCGGCAGTTTAAATGCCCGTCGTGAATGAAAGAATGATGGCGCTACGCTAAGCGGGGAGAAAGGGGGCAAGCGGGGTGGACCCGAAAGAGAAATGGACCAGGCCTGGCTGAAGGCGTTGTGCGATGTATCTTTATACCTCGATCGTTTCGATAGCCCGCGCCGATCTCTCGCTTTCCGCCGTGAAGAAGCGGGAGCGCGGACCTTTATAAACTCCATAAGTTACAAGCCCGTTGCTAATAGTCACAAACTTGTACTCGTTACACGGGGTAGTTGCACTATTCGCTGCGAGGTGTTCGGACTAAGAATCTTCCTCTTAAATCACTCGCGCGTTTCAATAAGTCGAGCTATACATCGCCGCTGGTAATGGCAACCCGGTCGCGTATCGCGAACGCGTTTATGTACATACGCGAGCGTACAAAATTAAGCCTTGCAAGCGCCGTACGGAGAGGGCGATAGAATTTACGCCGCTGGTACTGTTCTTGTATTGTTACGGTGGTCGGAGACAGAATAAAGATCGAGCCGAGAGGCGCTCTCGATCCTTGTCGAACGGCAGCGTATCGCGTGTAGCGACAGCGAAAGGGAACATCTCCGTGCGGTTAATTGGCGCCTCTTTAATATTGTAAAACGGTGATAACTCATCGGATGGACCGTACAATTAGGCATGATAAGTCATGGTGGTTTCGAGTAGGAGCGATAGGCGCGAGCGGAGAAATTTCGCCTAGCGCAGCGAGACCGGCAATAATTTGCATTCCCGGAGGCGGGCAAGGTGCGAAAGAAGAATGCACCGACGCGAGAGTAGCCCGGTTATAACAATCGGATGGGTGGGTGGAAGGGATGGGCGGGGGAGAAGAATTCACGCGGAGTCTTTGCCAATTGGTTTCGGTATCTGCCACCGCTCTTCTGACGCCTAATCGGCGGATCTACGTACCGTTTTCGCGTATTCATCACGCGGCTTAACTAGGCGTGTCCTATATCGGCTTCGGGCGCCAATTCTAAGGATCCGGTGCACCGGCAGCCCTAGATAATTCCTCTGGAACTCTTTGCGGTACGACAAGGCAGGTGTGGCCGCGCCCTCTTGTTACGACCTCCAGGCTCGCGTCTCCGAGTCTATCTCCAATGCGCCGTACACACACTGGCGACTTTTCTCCACTCGCAATTATGTCGTATTGATAGACTTTGGCAAATCGACGCGGCAAATTATAGCGGAATAACGCAATGTCGTCGCACGTTTCGAATATTCCACGCGAAATTGCGAATTTCTTAATTGGAGCCTAACCGGAAACGCGTGGTCTTTCTTAGTTACTTATTCTGTCGTTCTTTGACGACGGCAAAAAGTATTTATTAAACAATTTATGAAACCCACGAGGACAAACGTTTCCTTAACACGTAGTCTCAGTTTTTCACTTAAGCTTGGTTGCCTGTCTTAACCCTTTGAAGCATGGTGGTAACTTACGTTACCACCTCAACTTCTTTACTTTGTGGCCGTTTAATTTCTGGTTAACGCATTTAGATCGGGTTTTTTGCATTTTTGGCGTATCTTAGCATTAAAAGAACGTAAAAAAAGTTGTGTAGTCTATAATATTTATTGTAAAAGTTTTGCTAAATAAACAAATATGAAAAAAACAGCAACTTTTCGGAAAAATTTATTATTGACCACGTTTTTTAAGATCATTTCTTGAAAACTTTGTACAAAGGGGTTTTCGGGATCGCTCATTACGAATCTGATGTCAGATATATTTTCAAAATTAAAAATGGCCGACCCAAAATGGCGGACGCAAAGTACGTGAATTTTTTAAGCTTTCAAGTTTTTTAGTATTTTCGTTTGATTACGGTATTTAGGGACTTTTTAGGTCGCCGATTACGAATTCGATGTTTTCATTAAAAACTCGGTATCTACGGATCAGGTGTACAATTAGAAAATAACATTTTATAAATAAGAATATGAAATCGGCAAATTTTGCGCTATTTTTTTTATTTTATAAGAATTTTCAACTGGAATGTAGATTCCATGGGTCCTAATAATATCTAAATAATGTTTCTTAGCACAGTTGAATTACAGTTGAATGTGATTCTTTTAAGTTTTGAATTCCGCTATGTTGAATCCGCCATCTTGAATAATAAAAATCTGATACCGGATTCGTAATCAGCGACCCCAAAAACTCTTGTATACAAAGTTTCACAAAAAAATGGTTCAATAGAAAAATGTATGCTTCAAAGGGTTAAGGCCTTCACACACTTTCCGTAAAACGTAACAGTAAGGTTTCGACCAATCGCGTTGCTCGATTCGTTTACGGCGTTGCCGTCCATAAGCGAATCGAACCTATTTATAAATGAACAACAAGATATTCGAATAAAAAGACAGTTCAAATCGTTTCAGCACACTTTCAAAATACTCGGATAGGAGCGTGAGGATTAGGCAAAGACGCGTGGACGGTGCCGCTAAGTCGGCAGCTCGGCTATTTAATTATCGGCATACGATCGAGGTGCGGTCGTATATTGGCGATACGGATCGACGGTAAATCCGCCGCGATCTGTTATTACGCGGACGTACACGCGCGATCTTTCTTTCTCGGGAGACTATTTATAGTATAGTAGAAGAAGCGGCGAGGGCGCGATTCCTCGGCGTGATACGAGGACGTAGCCGAAGTCGCGTCGTTACCGAACCGTTGACGCTGATTATTGGCCAATGATACCGATTTCGAGATGGCACCTCTGGGCTATTATTACCGTACCGCCTATTCCGATCGGACACGACGATCGTGACGCACTCGATCTCGTCCTTCTTGGTGCATTTGCATATATACAGGGTATCACGGTTGGTATCGTCTACGAGAATGAGTTGTGCTATTGGATTACTACAAACCCCTCGCGCGATAATTTGATAATTCAACATCAATTCTGTACCTAACAAGTAAACTGTCGTAACTGAACGATCGATTTTTAGGACTTTATCTCAACTAAACGCTCCAGTTATTAATTTTATTATTTTTTTTAAAGAAATATGTTGAACCAAACTTTGGAATATTATAAAAATATTTAAAAAAAAACAGTTATAGAAATACAAGCTAATTTCGGCTCCCCTGTGTAAATTTGCAGAATGTCAGTAACGATAGTTGACCTCTTAGGTTAACAGAATTTATATATCGTCAACTATTACACTGGAAGTCTCAGTCCTGACACACCACCCGTTAACGGCAGATTTCCGAGATCATTTTGAGACAAAAATCCTAATACCAAAATGCCAAAACCGTAATAGTTTTTAAATGAGAAGCGTTCAAAGTTGACGAATCAAACTGCCTGAAATTCGCTTTCCTGTATGTCACATTGCACAGTAGTGAACATGTTTTCAATATAAACGTATGTGTTTATGACTGCACGGTCCCTATCTCTCTTGCAGTCAGAAAATGTACAAATTATAGAAAGAGATGCTTAGCTGATGCAAGACCGCGGCTTTGTTTTTGGCCGATATTCATATTGAACTCATTCCGTTCTTACATTTAAGACCATCATTAGACATACTTTAGAATAGAATATTTTAATAAAAACTCCGAAGAGCGAAAAGTTATAAGATAGATAATGAATGCAATTAGTGTAACGATATTCGTATCGGTGCCGACCTTAATCCGCAAGGATGAAAATTTCGAGCTGACTGTGAAATAAACCATTATCTTATGCAGAACCGTAAAGCCGCTTAATAATAGTTAAAGCCACTTATATACGACCCATAAATCTTTTATACTGTGATATCGGTACTTTTAGAACGGGAATGAAGCATCCGTTATTAACTGCAATGAATTATTTGATGCTTCCAATTGTGAGCTTTCAATTATCGTTAGCTTAATCAAGGTTTAATTAAACAAGACTTTTTAACGCCCATCGAGTTTTTCTAAACGTTAGTAAAACTTACATAATTACGAACCATTCATTTAAACTCATGCAATGTGAAGTACCTACTATTTTACGGGCAAACAATATATATTTAGCTGCAAAATGTGTTCTCATTTTACAGGCAAACATTATGTATTTAGCTGCAGAATGTGTTCTCATTTTACTGATTGCAGTATTTATAAGCACGTTGCCCAGACAGCCAAATCTGTCAGAACAAATTTCGTCAAATGCCCACTACAAATTTTGAAGGCAGAAAGACTGCAGATTGCATAAAGTCGAGATAAGAAGTAACATACACTGTTCGTCTAGCCGTCGCATTTAGAATGTCCATTTAAGTTGCGACTCGTTGTCAGCTAAGACAACATAGTTGCCTTTTCGGTTTTGCCGGTCTGCCGGAGTCGATCATTACAACAGGTCCGGCTTCGAATGCGCAAAAAGGCCAGTACACGACCAACGAGAGAAACATACCGTTGCTCTCCTTCGGAGAGGATTTCTTCTACATTTATCGGTGCCGAATTCCGCCCTTCTCCTTCATTTTCCTGTCACTCGCCTTCTTTGAGCCTCAAAGTGAAGAGTTCGAAGCGGACGCAAGAAGTATCTTGGCCGAAGATTCGAGCTTTTTATTCGGTTTTCGGATTTCAAACGGATCTCAAACAATTCTTAAGTATAACAGAAATCTTTGTAATACCACAATGGGTAATTATAGGTGTCTCGTGTAAATCTGTATTATATAATTGTGGACAGAATGGTATGCAAACAACAACATGAAATTCTTGTAATGTAAAAATACATATTGCATGGGATAAAAAATATCCCGAATGTATTTATTAACGATTTGTTAAAAGTAAAATCTACAAAAATTTTAAGTAAATTTTAAGTAAAAACTTAACAAAAGCATAACAACTTCCATCTTATTATATGCATCCGATTGCATATTCAATATTACATTTTTTAATTGAATAAAAATTACATTGTAATTTTGTTGTATTTATTTTAAATGTTACAACATTAGTTGCAGAAATTAAAAATGTAATATTGAATAAATATATTGGCCATTATTTTTATAATAAAATACTTTTAATAAAATATATTTCTAAGAAAATACATTTTTAATAAAAAAATTCTATAAGTTAATATATTTTTAATAAAATATGGATTTTTAATAAATATGTATTTAAAAAAAATTTATTTTCTTAGAAATACATTTTATTAAAAGTATTTTATTAAAAATAATGACCAATATATTTATAGT
The DNA here is from genome assembly GCF_000949405.1 of Vollenhovia emeryi. Classification (NCBI taxonomy): domain Eukaryota; kingdom Metazoa; phylum Arthropoda; class Insecta; order Hymenoptera; family Formicidae; genus Vollenhovia; species Vollenhovia emeryi. The sequence continues at coordinate 1,831,362 of NW_011967233.1, read as the reverse complement.
AATACATTGCATAATTTTATTTATCTTTTTAATTATCGAGTTGTGTTCCCGTGTCCCTGCCTACCCATTCATCCCTATCTACCTACCCGTATTCCGCTGTATAGTCCTATCCATTTTCCTACCTACACGCGTTTCAACTTTTTGTTAATAAACCTACAAGTCTTTCATTACAACCGCGACGCGATTTATAAGAGGTCTGATTTGGGATTATACGCGCGCGATATAATAGGGATTTAATAGGGGTCTTTTTAATCTTGCACATATGCGAGAATATGTTAAGACAAGAATATAACCCACCCGAATTTTGGCAAATTAGAAAAAATCAACTTATTTCGTACATCAGCTTATGTATGTACATACTCCATCAAAGTGGCCAATGTTGACCACTTACCTCGTCGTATTCAATCTTCTTTCGTTGGGCCAGATTGGACATACCTTTCGTTGCTCCTGGCCATACAGTCTCTGGTCATTTTGACCAGAGATCAGGAAGGAAGAAAACTCCTTCCATAGTCGGTTTATTATTCTCACCGACAGATATTTCGTACGGTTCGAACTATATGCGAGCGTCGATAGTATTGAAATGCACGACCACGAGAAGTTAAGTAAAGAAAAAAATTAATTTAAAAATTGTACTGTATAAAACTCATTAAATATACTTTTACTTCCGTTATTTAATCAAGAATCGATAATGACTGTCTCGTCGTGACTCAATCTCCAAATTTGAAATTTAAGTATATATGTATGTATGTATATAGGCAAAAAAATTTACTTCGCGTTAAATTTAGTTTTATTACATTTCGCGATAAATTAAAAATTTTAATATTAATGAAATTAAACAATTAATAACTTGTTGAAAATTTGCTGAAAGACTGTTCGCGAAGACCGACCGCGAAAATACGAAGATGCGCGCAACTACGCATGTATTCATGCGAGACGCATCTTGAAAGTGTATCGTGAGATACACATACAGAATAAATGACGTGAGACTCAGAAAAAAGAAACTTTCCGTACGATAGACCGACAATTGAATATTCTAGTTAATCAATAATCTCATATAACGTATAAAAATAATACAAAGTTTCAGCGTTCTCGACAAAATATTATAAGTATTAGAGTCTCACGTCATGTTTTACTTTACACATAAATTTGTTAATGCAAAATGGATAGGCTACAATTGAAAATATGTGATGCAACGGGGCACCCGACCCTCCACAGTAAAAATTACGATTACTCCCTTTCGGTAGATAAAATATATAATAATAAATATGAAATGAAATTGTACTCTATCCATTTTGAGGCAATGTATCTACGAGATATACTAATCTACAAACTACAAACTACAATCTACGATCTACGAGATGCCCTGGTGAAAATAGAATTTGGAGCGTAAATCGAACGTAAGGGGAGAGCGACAGAAGCGTAAACGAAATGTGTAGGATGCGTAATTTGGAACAGCGAGGCGTAAAAGAAACGTTTGAGGTTTCTTTTACGCCTCGCTGTTCCAAATTACGCTTCCTACACTGCATTTCGTTTACGCTTCTGTCACTCTCCCCTTACGTCCGATTTACGCTCCAATTTTTATTTTCACCAGGGTGTAGATACGTTGCCTTAATAATAAAGTTTTTTACTTACCACCCGACGCGCAGCAGCGGAGTCAGCTAAGTTGATTCTGTAACAGAAAAATATAGAATTTATTAAAGTGTTCAGGGAAATTAATATTATAAAATATGAGCAATACTTATGCTTATTAAATGCTTTATTCGATTGGATATTTTAATGATTAATCCGCAAAAGATCCTCACAAGAATAAACTTTTATAAAACTTTGAATTATTTCGTGTTCACTAATTATTATTTCAAAATTATAGAATTAGGAAATAAAACGACTCGAAAGTGAGCTGGAAAAATAGTAATTTTACACTGAATAACAAAAACTTACCGTAAAGTTGCTCCGCTGGCGCCCGATGCCTCTCCTGGCCTCCTCCTCCACTCAGATAGTCCTCTGGGCACACACTCGCGAAAACACAAAGATCGTTCGCGCGATTTTGCACTCCCGTTTATAAGCCCGTGTGAAGGTATTCTGTTCCGTCAAGTTCGCCTCCACTTCGAGTCGACGAGTATTATACCACAAATACTGCCGAATCTCGGAAGTGTGGCCATCGACAGGAACGGACATTTAAGGAATACTTGTTCCTCAAATGGGCTTTGAAAAGTCTTTGGTTCGAATATCTAAACGGCACTCCCGAACGCGACGAAAATGAAAATTTTATGTTATACGCGTAGAAACAAATCGCCGTAGAAATATGTTTGCGGATCACAGTAATTACTTAAACGCAATTGATAAATGTTATCAACTCTCGTACGAGACGATCGAGATTCTCGTAGGAAACGATCGCGTTACGACGAGCGACGCGAAGACACGCGGAACAACCGTCTCGTTCGAACTGAGCGCGTCGACTAATTCGGCACAATAGATTGTTTTCGATCGAGGTGTCCGCGCTACGTCATTTCTCGGCGCGCGGTTTTTCACCGAGTTGTTTACAACGCTACGTCACAGTTCTTGGAATCCAAGGTCGGTCTACGGCGCTCGGCGAAACAAGGTGACGCCGTACGCATCATACACTCGGTGACAATTGAATAAATCGATTATACCCGCGCCGCTCTGCATATCGTATTATACTTTCTTGATACGCGTTTGCTAAACACAAATACTGCCAAATCTCGGAAGTGTGGCCATCGACAGGAACGGACATTTAACGAATACTTGTTCCTCAAATGGGCTCCAAAAAGTCTTTGGTTAGAGTCTCACGAATATTGAAACGGCACTCCCGAACGCGACGTAAATGGAAACTTTGTTACACGCGTAGAAACAAATCGCCGTAGAAATCAACGATATGTTTACGGATCACGACACTTAAACGCGATTGACACATGTTAACTCTCGTACGAGACGATCGAGATTCTCGTAGGAAACGATCGCGTTACGACTAGAGTCCCTGTAGTAAGAGTCTGGCAAGGATTGACGCAAAATGGCGTCTGGTCTGTTCGTTATCGCTGCATTACTGCACTAGTGCAATTAACTAACTGCACTAGTGCAGTAATGCAGCGATAACGAACAGACCAGACGCCATTTTGCGTCAACCCTTGCCAGACTCTTGCTACAGGGACTCTAGTTACGACGAGCGACGCGAAGACACGCGGAGCAACTCTCGTTCGAGCTGAGCTCGTCGTCGACTAATTCGGCACAATAGATTGTTTTTCAACCGAGGTGTCCGCGCTACGTCATTTCTCGGAAGCGGGGCGGCGCGCGGTTTTTCACCGAGCTGTTTACCACGCTACGTCACAGTTCTTGGAATCCAAGGTCGGTCTACGGCGCTCGCCGAAACAAGGTGACGCCGTACGCAATCATTCACGCGGTGACAGTCGAATAAACCGATTATACCCGCGCCGCTCTTCATATCGTATTATACTTTCTTGATACGCGTACGCGACGAGTATACGGGAGGAAATCGCGATCGCTCTCTGCGAATAATTAGTGATCGACATCGCGTGATCGCGGAATTCTCGCGATTTGCCATCGATGCTCGCGGTTAGCCAGCGAGACAGATATCTAGCGCGATTCGCACGTACAAATGCTGCTCGGAATGCAGAACTTTGAGTCGAATTTCATACGCGATACGTTTAATTGAAGAATTAAATATAAATCAATCTTATCCGTGCTTAATTATATTGTGATATTTACTCATCAACAGTTCGCATTGATACATCGGCGATTTCTGACGATTAAAATTCGTACCATCGGAATTTACAACGAATACCGAGTGCAAAATCGTAATTTCGCGTTTTTTTTCCTGTCGCGTGTGATTAATACCGAGGTGTTAAACAAAGTGCCACGAAGTCTCAATCATCCCACGAGGTTTGGTCAATCGTGTCACGAGATTTGGTCAATTACGCCACGAAACGTAAGTACACATTTCATACGAGATTGATTACGAGAAATTAAATATGAACGATTCCTTTTTGCATTTCGTGGAAAATTCGGTAATGCTGGAAGAGATTATTATATATTTTTGATTGTGGGGATATTTAATCTCTGTTTTCCGTACGCATAAAAATTTATTTCGTAGCCGCAACTTTTCACGGTAGTCTTGCAAGTCTGTCGCGCGATATCGGAGTTTAATACATACGGCAATGTTTGTTGTCACCCTAAGTTACGTGAAAGCAGTTCTTAGATACACGATTGATATTTTCTTCGCCAGCGATAAATGACAAACGAGTAATATTATTTGACTGGAACTGGCTGGAACTTTATTTCTTATATCTTAAGTTATTCATTATTATAGAAAGGAGTAAAGCTAGCGGCGATACTATTTTTCTTCTACTGGATTGCTTGCTTGCGCCACATCTTGTACAAGTTTGCGCGCATAATGTCCGTTTCTGTCAATGCAGATTAACTTTAATCTCGGTTTAACTTTCTTTTTATCATTTTCTAGTTGTAAGAGTTGGCGAACGATGGGAAGTAAATTAAACCGAGATAAAACG
>NW_011967233.1:1805652-1825580 GCF_000949405.1 Vollenhovia emeryi | reverse complement strand
GTGTGCGCGCAAGAATTTTTATGCGGGAACCGGGCAAATTTGAGAAACATATCTTTCTCAATATCCCGGCAATTTCTATTTAGACCGGGAGTTTCACGAAACGTCGCTTAACTTTAGCCTTAGTTTAATTCATGTTTGGTCTCTTTCTAAAGTAACAGTTGGAAAGAGACAGACTGGATTGAACTAAGCTTAAAGTTAAGCGGCGTTGGTGAAACCGGGCCTTAATCGTAGCTAACGAAACTGGAAAAATGCGACAATTTGCATAATTAAATTCCTAAAAAGGGAGGGGAGGGGGGCAAGGCAGCGCGATTTCGCCAGTGTTCGAGGACCGCATTCTCGAACGTGTCCGGCTTGGCGATCGCGATGACCACCCGGCACGCGTTGAAATGTCGCGTTTCATCAGGCGATAACAGACGGCCTGATAATTAAACGAGTCGACACGTTTAGACAGCAGGATGAAGATCGGTGATGCGAAGCAACGGCAGCAGCGGCGGTAGTCGCAGCAGCGAGGCCGATGAGAGAAGGACCGATCGTAAAACAACTTCCGCGTTGGTGCCGCGGAGGATTTCTGCGAGCGAACTTGAATTAATGACGCGGCCGTGTATTATTGTCCCTCCTGGTTCCTACGCCGCGCCATGCCGGGCATTACGGCAACGGTTACGCGGTGACAGTGCGAAAACGCATGTACGGTCAATGAATCGGATGGACGTGGATGACGCGCGCGAAAGAAGACGCGCGAGAGCGCTGAACGCCTCTCCATTAAATTATAGCGCGGTCCATCCACACGCGCGGCGACCGTCGAACCGTTAAATCGATGAATCCCGGGATGGAATTCGCGCCAAGGCGACGGACGCGAGGCACTCGAGTCGACGACGCGAGTCGGGCCTGCGCTTTTTCCGTCCCGGCTTTTCCCCCTTATCCGCCGTGGCGAATCATCCTGAGGGGGAGAATTGGTCCTTCGAGGGTCCCGCGCGCCTCAGGTGACTCGGGCGTAAGAACTGAGAATTTCTGGAATCCGGAACTTTACTCGCGCGATCATTTTTTTTCCCCTCCTCTCATAGGCTGATTGTCTGGGGCACCTCTGCAAAACTAATTCACTGCTGGGCAACGCGTCTCCAGATAATCGGATAAAATCCAAGAGAAATTCTACATATGCGAGATTTATGGATTGTGTAGAGGAGAATATATTTTCGTTTGAGTACGAGCTTATCTCGGAAAAGGATAATTCGTACAGGATATTAATTAACGCTTTTTGTGCCTGCCCCAGCTTTTCTTTCCCCTTTTGTCTTGTTCTTCTTCCGCAACAAAGGTTGTAGAATAATGGAGAACTAAGAAAATATTATATTGAGACTTGAATGCAGTTGTACAATTAATAGGAAACGCTAATAATAATAATCTCAACGAGTTGATAATAATCACTTGGTCAAAAGATTCACGTCAGTTTCTCTTTTGCTTTTTGACCGAAAAATCTAAACACATTCGCCGTTTCGTCCAAGTGAAATCGTGAGATTTAATTTTTGATAATTATTGTACTGAAGTCGAAACGTACACTAATTGTCATCCATTTATTTTCACGAATGGTAATCATAATTAAACGTAGCTGTTTGTGTGACTCACACGCAACAATAACCGCGTTATACTTTCATTGCCCAATTATTCCTGTGTTATTAAAAACAAGTAAACTTGACCGTTTTTTATATATAATATAAATAGTATAAACAATAGAAGCATTATATGGTCCGGTTTGATTTAAGCCAAACAATACTTTTGCATATACATCTTTTTTTTCCAACACAGCAAACTGCGCGCCGACAACTTTTAGTTTCTTGAAACAGTCTAAGGGTATTATTACATTTTGTCGCACGGCAAATTTTTCAAGCGTGTTGATTGGCTACAAGCTAGAAAGTTTCTAGATATACTCGAGAACTTTTCTATCCTGCAACCAATCAACGCGCTTGAAAATTTTGTCGTGCAAAAAAACATATACCAGTCTTAAGCTGAAATTGAAATAGTATATAATTAAATTGATAAGCAATTTGATAATATTCCTAAAGTCCGTATCAGATTACGGATTGAGATTGAGATTAGATTGAAATTTGATCAATCGGAGTAAAGTTTACTAATTTCAAGTTTAGTGACTTTTACTCTAGTCAAACTTCAATCTAATCTGAATCTCAATCCGTAGTTAGGTAGATACGGGCTTATCTAGATACTAGGCTTATCTTTAACAATTTTTTTCATAGGAAATACACCATACACTGAAATAAATCTTTTGGGGATTTATTAGGGCGCTCTTAAAGAGCACAAAAACAATTTTTGTCATAATTTAAACAATTAAGCGTTTTCTACACCGTTCGAATGGCGTGTCAAAAAAGATGCAAATCTGCTGTATTGGTGACTTTTGTCATTCAGGCTTACCTGAAACAAAAAATCAAAAAGATTCTCAATCTATGAGTGTCGCTATGTCCCGAACGTCAATTAAGAATTTTTATTTAAAAATAACAAAATGATGCCAGCTTGAAGAAGTAGTTTTAAAAAGCACTTTCTTAAATAAAATTATTTTTTAATAAAATGAAGATGTAGCGGACTTGCATGTTTTTTGACACGCCATTCGAACGGTGTAGAAAACGCTTAATTAAAATTATTTAAATCATGGCAAACATTTCTTTGTGTTATATAAGAGTGCCTTAATAAATCCTAAAAAGATTTATTTCATTGTACGGTGTATTTACTGTGAAAAAAAAATTGTTAAAGATAAGCATAGTTTTTGGACCATTAAAGTAAAACGACCCCTTAAATAAGCGTCCTTCAGAGACTGATATCGCGGCGTTCAGGTGGAAACCAGCGTTGTACAGACGGAAAGGCAAGACGAAATCGGTATGCATTCCGAGCAATTCCTATTTCTTGGTAGGCACATCTCGCTCGATGACGGTCGATGAACGCTTGCAATGCTTTACACCCTGCTGCGACGTCCGAATTTCCCATCCGTCAAGTCCTGAAACGCGTTTCCGAGCGCAACGCCTTTACGAGCACGATGCGCGCCAAGTGGAACGAAAAATTAAGCGCGCTCCTTTTTCCTCCCCGTGCATCGCAGCCGTTATTACGCTGTTATGTGGATTTTGTCGTTCTTGCGCGGCTTTCACGAGTCGCACTCGCGTTCGAAACGAATTAAGTCGTCTTTCATTATGTCGTGCGCGCGCGCGCACGCTGCAAAGTGTAGCGTCGAACCGAACGATGTGTAAAATTTACTCTAAGACCCTGTATTCGTTCGATTTATATTCGCTTTATGGAAGAGGCAGATAAGTATCTCCCTCAAAAATCTAACGTAGAAACAATTATGAGGCTAATTCATAAGTTTTGTACGAATTTTAGAAAATTGCCCAAATAGTCATTTCGCACCTTTTTTGTATTCTAAATACAATTAGTACAAATTCTGACAACGTATGTAGATGCGATTGACTTGACGTTAAACTATTACGTGGCACATCGTTTAGAAACAGAAGAATATTAATATGTCATATTTACGCCATCAAACAACGAATAATAATTTACATCATTGATTCAATTCGTAGACTTTTAATTTTTAATTTGACCGACATTTAATTATTTGTTGACTAATTACTAGACTTTTTTGATACTTGCTGTATTTTTACACACAAACCATGGTTGTTGTGTACTCCAGAGATTCAGAATTTAAAAAATTGCAAACTGTTTCATATGTAAAACTTAAACCAATTGATCTGAGTTCTGAGGCTTAACAAGTTAGGTCGAGACGGTAATGTTACATGCATCCGTGAATAAAATTGAGATTAACTTGCATCTTGTACTAGCTCGTGAGTTGGCCGTCAACTTATCCTTATAAACTTAACATTGTTGCATTAGACGTTCGAAGCAATTAGATTTTTATCGGACAGTTTTGAGTTATTAATCTATGAACATTATAATGCCACAATATTTTAATTGTTGCATTAGACGTTCGAAACAATTAGATTTTTATCGGACAGTTTTGAATTAATCTATGAACATTATAATGCTACAATATTTTAATAGTTCGCTTAGAATTCTTCAGACGTTAACGTCCTTTCTGTGATTTCAATCCCGAAGGAATTAGATGAGATGCCGATTTGCAAGTCAATTACTACAGTAATCAAGCTAATGCACTCGCTTAAACCGTCATTATTTTGATTATTATTGCAATCATAACGATTGTGACAATTATGACGATTCGTAATTTTCGATCCAACACTCGATGAGGTTTGTACAAATGTGAAAGATTAAGTATATCTGCGGTATTCGCGTGCGATTTAACTATTTCACGCCTCGGTAGCGGCCCTCGACGATTTCCATAACGTTGTTTATTTACTTCAACCTGCATCATGCGTTTACCTCGAACGATTAATTATTTATTCAATGTTTCCACTCGTACGAAATACAGATCTTGCTCGTTCAAACGGGATAAGCTCGACATAAAATTTTAGATCACTTTTACCCGCAAAATTGTTATAAGGTCGTGCTGATAAAGCGAATTAATAAACGGTTACGTTTTCATATGTAGTGATTCAAGCGAAGTGTGGCGTAAATAAACGGCATCGCATGTGGGCCTTTCGCAATTTCGGTGCCCTGTTATCGGCGCCCGGGCCGTGTCGTGCCAGTTACAGCGGAACAGGAATCGGACCTGACGTGTGCGTGCCCGCCTGCCAGAACCATAGGATCGTTTCCCCCGATACTATATGCACGAGGAAGTCGTATCGTAAGTACCGGTAATTTGTCGGTACTCGTCCCCGCGCATACCCGCGTAAATTATCCGCCGTGACACGCCGTCAATCCGCGAGTGTCCGCGTTATAAATATCGCGCGCCGGAGCCCCAAATAATTCCCTCCCTACTTGTCGCCGGTAAGAAATGTGTCATTTCCTAATCAGTCCAGAGTGCGTAAATATTAAAAGCGCAAAACGTTCATGTATAGACGTGGACAGAATGGTCGCAGCGCCTCTTTTTTTATAAATCAGTTTAGGAAACGCGCATTCAGGGCGAGAACTACAAAGCCCGTATCAGACTACGGATTGAGATTGAGATTAGGTTTGAAATCTGACCAATCAGAGTAAAGTTTACTAGTCTCAAGTTTAGCGAAGTTTACTCTGGTTGGCCGAATTTCAATCTAATCCCAATCTCACCCTCTAGCCCGATACGGGCTCTACGTTTCAAAGTCTTCTTACCCGGGGAATATTTTACTCTCGATGACCATTCCGAAACCATTTTGAGCGTTTCTGAGCTATTTCTCGAGCAGAAGTTTTCCTCAGAGAAAGTGCTTCGGCACGTAAACCTGAATCTAAATGCGCGTTCCTCAACTCATTGAAAAAAAAAGTATCGCAACCGCCCTGTCCCTGACTAGGTGTTCGTTGAACAATTTATTCGGCAACGGCATTGCGCATTGATTGAAATTTTCGACTTGTTATAGTTATGAAAAAAAAATAACAATGAGTAAAATTCGATACGTCTTTGGCGATCAAGCGGGTTGATTGTGTCCTAAAGCCGGCGGAGGGACCTGAAGAAAGATTCACTGGCGGTTTTACACGCGTGACATTCACATGGTTAAACGAAGATGAGCGTTGCGCTCTCTGCCCCTCTCACCCTCTCTCCTTTCCCCCTCTCTTTCTCTCCGCGGCCCTGACCGTTCTCACTGGCGGTGTAGGGATCGGGATTCTGGAAGTTATACGGCTGTACATACCTACTGCAGGCACGTGAGGCATACATACCCCTGCGCGCAGGCGGTAAAGATAGAGAGAGTGAGTGCGTTGCCTGGTATCAATTTGTCTGGCGTGGTAGCAGGTTCGGCCGGCCGGTCCCGAAGGTCGCTTTGTGCGAGCCGCTATCCAGCATTCTATCAAACTAAACAACATCCGCCGCGCGATCGATTTATTCTCTCAACGGCCGCGTAAGATACCAATTACCCTCGCGGCGGTATTAGAGATCCGCAAATGGAAATCGAAAGTCAAACAGCAACCCTTGTCCCTCGTTCACGGCCAATGGCGCTCGACAGTACGGCGTGAGGATTGCGCGTATTGATCTATAATGTCGACAAGGGGTTTCCCCGCGCCGACGACGGGCGGTCACTATACTATTCGATCGTCGCTGTTGATGAAATTTTGGAGAACGGCCGCTGGCCCCGGCATGGACATTTGCGAAATGCCTAGTTCTCTCGTCCGTAATCGCGGTAAACGTTAGCCACATTTACGGGCAGTTATATCCTAGACTTCCTAGAAAAAGGCGATGGCCTCGAGGAACAGTTTAGTGCCTGGTTCTGCCTCCTTCGCGGTGCCTAAAATCAAGACGGAATATGCATCTCCCCGTGCATCCTGCCGAGATGTTCTTGGTCAGGCTGGGCCGCGTCTCGTCGATCGGCTCCACGTCTCGCGACTAGATAGAAATTATGGCAGGCCCAGGATCGGACCGATTTTGATAATTTCCGAGACTCGATATTATACTTACGAGTGTTGCCCACGACGATCCAGTCGAAACGCAGCGCGGGCATCTGCATAATTCTCTCTCGTGCCGCTAGACGAGGACTGACGAGATATTTCATCTCTCGTGACAAGATACGGCGCAGTCAAATAGTCTAAATTAGGTGGCTATCATTTCGGGATAATATTTTAGGTATACGAAAAGTCTCGATAGACTTTTTTTTGGTAACTTAGAATTTTATATCTAATTAAGTCAAATATTGCCCCTTGGGAAAATTTACTTTTGAATCTAAGAGTCTACTTAAAGAAGTTGAACGTTTACTGAATAAATTTCGAAGTAATTTTTGGACACTGAAAGATAATTTTAGGAAGAGCAAAAGATTTTTTTTAATTCAGCATTAAACTTTAAAGTTTTTTAGGTAGCCAAGCCTACCTGTCGAAGTTCGCACTAGAGGGTCGCGTGGCATAGCGCTGTGTGTCGTAAGAAGAAAACCGCACGCTGAATATTTTACAAAACACTTGATACAAAGCTTTAATGAAAAACTTAACTTATCTTAATATTCTCTTACGTTCTCTCAAAGAAAACGTTAGAATTGTGAAAAATAAATTTCGACAGTTTCATCAGTTTGAAATTAATTTGAAAAATTTTAAACCTGTCGAAATTTACTTTTCCTATTTCTCGTTTTTCTAAAGTAAAGTTTCAAGGTTTTCTAAGGTATATCTACCAAAGGGCGTTTCGCTAAATAAAAATAAGGCGGATAAGGACATTTGTTAAAATGAACGACACAAACTTTCCAAAGAATCTTTTCTTTATTAACATTGCACATTCTTAAATACATTTGGTCTTGGTCGAGGAACATTATTGGTGGGAATTTACTTCATTAATCTTACAGGGACCGTTTAGAACTAAGTCTTATCGCCTAACTCGTATCTAGGTACAAAAAACAATCTATTTACAAAGGTACTTGGCAGCAGTGCTAACAACGCAAAATACAGTCTTTGAAAAAGTTCCCCTTTCGTGCACGAGATTGCCATGAAGAGGGAAATTATCTTTCTTCGTGCCTAGGGTAGGCACAAAAGAGATCATTGTACAACAGGTAGATCGCAATCGCAGTTTATCTCTTTTTTTTTACACAGTTATCGCTCGATTATCATTTCAGGTGTGATTAATCGTGGCTCAAATCTCGCGTTAAGCGCAAAAGAAATCACGTTACTCGCTCCGTTTGCGTAACTTTCAGAACTCAACTGTCCATAATCGAAACATATGTGTAATTATCGTGACCGTGAGTGACCTCCGCTGTCCCTCGTTAAGAGGCGATCGTATGCTGTCTAAACCGCCGTAAGAAATGCCTAAAAAGTCGCCGGAACGGCACCAAGTAGATTAGTCTAATAAGAGCCGGTTTATTCTGTCGCAACTTGAGCTCTCCGCTTCCAAGCTCGACCACGGGACTGCGTCCTTGGCCTTGGAGCCGCATCAAGCCGCGACGGAAGACAAATCGTACTGATAGAGGGACGAAGCGCGCGGCGGCTGATGCGCGACCGGCTGCAGATGAAGACGTTTGCGCGTCGACTGATTAGCGCTCGCGTGTATTGTTGTATATCGCGTACACCGCGTACGGAGGCCGAGGGCCCACACAAGTGGGTCTGGTACGCATTAATGCATCCAATCCTCGCGCTTCGATATTACTTAAAGTATTTCCTTCTCCGGCGTCGACGTCTTTCTTTTCCTTTACCTCCCCCCCCCTATCTTTCCTTCTTTCTCCGTCTTATCGTTCCACGTCTCATTCGGTCGAGCCTTACCGCCCGTGAATGGGCCGGTGAATAATTAGCCCACCATCCCCCTTTCTCCCCCTTTTCCCTCGACGTCGCTCGATCGACGCGCGCGAATCGAATAAATCTCTATCGTCTTAATTGAGGAAGCCGGCGCGGAAAGTACATTCGCACGGTGGACAAAGGCCCCGTTGTTTATAACGAAATTAATTGGCGTCCGTTCGTTGTTTTGCCGCTAATTACACGTGATTTATCCGCGACGGTAGCGACGCCAATTGAATGATAATGTACCCGAGAGAGGTACGTACGCAACCCCCTCCCTCCACCCCCCCCCCCACTCCCACGGTAGTTCCCTTTCGACGCGCGAAGACGCGAAATCGTGGGCAATTTAATCCCGCGATTTGATTACCGAGCAGGTGGATGAGCGCGACTTATCGTCTCCTTTTATAATACTGCCATTACAACGCGCGCGGAGCCTTAATGGGACGCGGAATGTGGCAACTATAAAGTATTATATTACAGCAGTGCTGCCGCTGGTGTTTTTTTCACCCCCCCCCCCCCGCCCGAGCCGCGATAGTAATACGTGTCATTTTAAAAATCGCGACAAGTTTTCCCGGCGGCGAGAAACGTCCACTTGTCTCGTATCTGCGAGATACCACTGGGGGGAGGGGGGGGGGAGGGAGTTTAAATTAAATTAGAAGGTGTACGTCGCGCGTGATAATTAAGAGCGCATCCTCCGATGTGCGATACGTCCCTCGTGATTCTTCGCACTTCTCCACTTTTCGTCCTTATTTATGCTCGGCGAGAATAGAATATCGCGGCGATCGTGACGCCGCTTATCATCGCGAATAATCATCGCGCTTTATTTCGAGGCGCGCGTAACTAATCTGCGACTCTAAACGGCGCTGCCATTAATGGCCGCGGTTATACAGAAGAGAGAATGGAGCTTCCATCTCGCCCCGTCTCCTTCCCGGCGTTCCGATCGATATAAATTACCGCTGCTCCGTGCAAAGATCAGATCCTCATCTTCAACAGATGGAGAGGATTAGCGATATTAGCGAGAGAAATCGGCTTCGCAGTGGCGCTATCATCAGCTCCCGACTTACTTCTCTCTGTGTTTTCATTCTTTCTCGCGGATCCCCTCGCGGTACGGAGAGGAAGAGCTTTCTCACATCGGGGGGATACATGGAAGAAAGACTGTTTCTCCGCTTTTCTCTCTTCATCCCCCTCGGCCCCGCATCGCCCGGTCTCACTTCCTCGCCCGTCTCTCTTTCGCACCGCTCTCCGTCGCTCTCTCGCGTCTTCTCACGTCTGGCCGGCACCATCTATCATTCTGTCAGCTAGGAGATTTCAATTTGCTCTCTTTTTGCGCCATTACCGGGCCCCGCGGCCCGCGCAAAATTGTATTTAATTGTGATTGACTGCTAAGTGGAGGTGGCCGGCCGCCACCATTTGTCCGCGCGATTTTTGCATATCCCTAATTGCGCGAGAGGTGCGTCGCGAGCTGAATCGCGGCCGAATGAGATTATTCCAGTCACGCGTCGTCTTACATACGCGCCGCGGGAAAAAAAGGACGCCGCGCTATACGGTCGATCGAAGCGAGAGTCGATTGTAATCCGGCGGGTATTTGGCCTCTCGGATTAGAGGATCCTAACGCTCGGCCAGTAATTAGCCGCGCAACAGGATACATCAGGAAATATAGAGAATTAGTTATTATCGCGGTATTATCGCGGACCGTAATAAGCTTGCTGATGACTGTGGTTAATCTGACAACGGATACAAACAGCGTCGATGCCGCGGATATTGATAAGTTGACTCGATATTTTCTCGTTTCTTACACTTCGCTAATTAACACGTACGGTTTGTTGAACGTGTAATCTATGCACTTAAGGCGATTAACAGTTGAGCCACGGTCCCTCTCGGGATAATTTATAATTACGTACAATTATTTTAATAATTACCATTGAGCAGTAGTAGCTACGGGCGAATAACTCAGGTAACACGGGGCGAGTGTAATGCTAAGCGTGTTTCTCCGAAAAAACCCGCGAAAGATCGCGTGGAGCTCGCCCGCGAGCGGAAGAAAAGTACGCGCGAACAAAAACGCGCCGATTGTGCAATGTAATTTCTTTTTCCACTCCCCGTCTTCAGCGAGCCTTGCTCTAGGAACCATTTTTCACGGATTTGCGTCTCCACTTCTCTTCCCGGAGTTTTCCGTTAAAGGAAAAATGCAGATTTTTAGAAATCCCACTTTCCTCGAGGGCGCCATTAATGGGGCCTTTTTGGAGACCAACTCCTCAATTGATACCACCCATCGTCGACTCGAGGCATCAATGAACGATCACGCACGTGCGCGCGTACGCGCGAGCGGAGGGATCCCCGCCCCCGCGTTCTGCACGCATGTACAGTCGTGGACAGAACGGTGCGCAACACTTTTCTTTTTTCTTTTTTTTTCCAACGAGTTTAAGGACGCGCGTTTAGACTCGAAATGAGAACTACCGCCTTCGCTTATACACAACAGATATCGCCAAACTTCTTCTATAGAGAAACTATACAACGTGTGGCACAGTAATTCAAAGGCAGTGGTTTTCGTTTGGAATCTAAGTGGCTTGTGGCCAATCGGAAGACTTGCCGCTTTTAGAAGCGCCTTTGTCGACAAAAGGAGGCAGAATGCGCATCGAAATTCCTAAATTGATTTAAACAAAAAGTGTAACCATTCTGCCCGCAACTGTACGCGCGTGCCTATGTACAGAATCACCTATACAGCCTCGCAATAAGTTAGACGCGCCTTGAATCAGATATTTACACGGTGCCTCGTGAGGACGACAATGTACGACGGTGCCTATTTACAATTAAACTCGAGGCGAGTACGCCCCCGCCGTTCTAGCTTGGCACGGCGATAGCAGTGAGGGAAGCCTCACGGTATTACAGTCAACGATCACATTTTATGCGCCCTGACCTACCCACTTGCCTTGTAGTGATATCCCGTAGCGGGTCGGCGACGTTACTCGTCGCCGCGACCACGCGAGAACCTCTCGACGCGGTGGCTCTTGTTTTTTTTAATCCTAATATTTATCGATAATTCGAAATACCGATCAGGCGGCGCGGAACATCCTATCTGCGCTCGGCGCTGCGAAATATCGGTCGCGATCTCCGAAGCTGTCCCTCCAGGAGGAACCTGGGACTGGTCGGTGGCGCTTTTTCTCGCTCTCCGCTCCGATCCTATCACGGCCGATTAGAAAAACGTTCCGGAATCCTGCAGCGATGCGCCGCGATGCGCCGCGATACCAGAATAAGTATCGGCGATGAATTACCGCGCGGCGCTAAACTTATGCGCTCGGTTAGGCTTAACGTGCGCAATTAAAAGCGGCCTTTTTACTCGTCGACCATGCAATCGGTTAGCTTTGACGTAAGCTGTTGTGTGTTGTACCGGTGACGCCGAAAGAAATTCATTCGTACACTACTTGTAACGTCTCGAGGATGATTCATTTTTTTTTAATTAACAAAATAATTGAAACAACTAACTTTTAACTCGGTCCTTTTAAGATATAAATCAATTTGACACGCAAACGCCATTTTAGGACCTGGTACAGATGGAGGTGGCCAATTAAAAATAATTTGATTCGGACAATTTATGTGAAACTACAGACAATTTACGAATGTACATTCCAAAGATAGACAGCTTGTTTTTGCAAGAGATAGCGATGAATCATCCTTCTTTCAAAGAATCGAAACACGGTCCGTCTCCTTTGAGCTTATCTGATATCGAGGACACATCGAGTTAATACGTTTGTCTCGGCAAACGGGAGCGAACTTATCCAAATTTTTTAACCGTTAGATCGAGTTTATAACGAGAAGTCCAGAAGATCCTGGTCGATAACGACGCTGGTACTATATTTTTCTGCTTACATACCATTCACGGTCGATGCCGCCGTGGTCGAGTGACTCGTGTACAAGTTAATGAAGTCTCGATTCCCAGTTCGCTTGTTAATTCGTGCTCCCCGCGAGCGAGCTGTCTCGTTCTCGATACCCCGATAATTCGTCATTACCCGTGGACGTCCCGCGGTCTGTCGAAGGGAGAACGCGCCTCGTCGTTGTCCGAGGAACGGAGCGGCGATCTCTCAATCTGCATCTCTCCGGAGTCGACGGAGGAAGTTGAGACGAGGATCCAGGAACGTCCCTCAGAATTCCACAAAAACGAAGACGGCAATCCCAGTCTGAGTTGATTTCATAGCCTTTTGAAGGGACTCGAAGTTTTCGCCATCGTCGCTCGAATCTTCTTAACAGGATGGACTGGTTCGTCAGGCTTCTCAGCTCCTCACGGTGTTCCGCGATCTTCGAGGACTTTAAAGTCGTCGCGGCAACATGCAGGAAGACGCAGTGCAGAACAGGACACTGTTCTCCTTTTGGAGGAAGATCCGAATCTCCGGACTCGGACGTTCATTTGCGCTGCAACAGCTCGTAGAGCGCGGCGATGTAGGTCTGCGCCATTTGCAGTGTCTCGAATTTGCTGAGTTTCCTATCGTTACCCAGACTGGGTACGACGTCGCGCAGTCTGTCGAAGGCGTCGTTCAGGCTGTTCATCCTCCTTCGTTCTCTGGCGTTCGCCGCCAGTCTCCTTTTCCTCAGCACCTCGACACCGGGCGCGCTGCTCTTCATCTTCTGCACGGCCGCCTCCTTGGATTTCTGGTTAGCGTATTCCACCGGCAAAACGACGTGAAGACTGTCGTTCCTCGGATGGTACTTGGATTGATCACATTTGCTCGGCTGGCCACTCGGCAGGCTGGACTCGTTTCTCGGCACGGTATAAGTGACATAAGGGTGGCTCCTCTGAGCGTAACGGTGACTCTCGTTCCGCGGATGGTAGATACCGCTCTTCGCATAACCCTTGGTGGCGAAGACGGGCTGGCTCTGGCCGAAGTCGGTCCTCGAGTTCACGTATGTCCCGGCTGGAAGGTGGTCCATCTTCTGGGCATATCCCGCTGGATCCTGCTTATTCATGACACCCTCGTTGAAGGCCATCCGAGATGCAGCGTCATCATAAGCCACGCACTGTTCGTTCATCCTAAAGATCAGCTTGGTGTGAAGATCCGTGACGTTCCTGGCGCCGTCACCGTTCAACGTTGGCTGATGCTCGCTCCGGCAGCCGCCCTCCTGATAGTAACCCTCGTAAAAATCGCCGAAGTTGAAGCCGGCGGTCACGTGGAGGCTGCCATTGGGGGCGCCGCCACCGATCTCCTGGTATTCCTGCTGATGGTGACTGTCCACGGAGCTGACGCTGCCGCAGCTGCTGCCTCGGGACCGCGGCGGCTGCGGATAGATCTCTTGGTGATGCCAATTGCCGCGCGGATTCGATTCCGGGCTGCTTGCCGATCCGTAGCCCTCGGAGTCCAAGAGGTCGTATTGCTGGAAGGCCACGTAGGAGGTCATCCTCATGCGTGCACGTGTCGGATGATTGATCCCTGGCTGTCAGCAATCTTATATCATAACGTGCCCCTGGTCACGAGAGCTCTCAATCGATTGTTAATCGCCTTCACTGTAAAATTCGACGACGACTGACCGATCGATCGCTGCCGGTGCAAACGTTTGCCGAGACCGATCCAAAAATCGGATTCGAGATGCAGGGTGTAATAGTGTCGGGGATGTTTGGAGCTACGTCCGTCAGCTTTACCGTCAGGCTACTGTCTGAGGATCTCCGCCGAGTATGCTTCGTGTACGGAAGCGTTCCGTAAACTGCCTTTACCTGCCGATCTCGTGGTCTGGACCATGCCGCCCGGTTTTCTTGGGGCCCACTGGTGGGGAGAGCCGCGAGACCAAGTCCTGGAACCACGTGGAAGGGGATCTCCTCAAGAGTGGAAGGGGCCCACTGGGAAGTGGGCATCTCTTTGTAGAAGCCGCGCGACCAGACACGCCCCTAGTCTTCCTTCGTCTTCTCTTCGCTGGGGGCTCCTCTCCGGGCCCTCTAAGGAGTCAAAAGGCGATCGGGGCACGAAAAAGGAAAAGTCCGGCCGTGCGGCACGCACCGACCGGGCGCCGCGTTCTTGACATTGGAGAGCCACGGCCGCCGGCCACCAAGCCTACGATTTCATGTCCCCCGCGTTCACTTGTTGCGTTAATTGCATTTTATTTCTTCCCCATTCTTGCGCGAAACCCACGTGACATTCTAATTTCTCTCTAGAGAAAGGCAAGCATACGATTCACTTAGCATCGCGCGTTTCACTTTGTACATTATTTTTCTCCCCGTTGGTACATCATCTTCACTGAAGCTCGTGTAATCGTCGTCACTTTTTTAACAGTGATGCCTAATAGTAATGAGTCGTTAAATAAGACTAGGGGGAAAAAATGTAAATTTTTCTTGCGTAACACGCAATGGAAATTGATCCCCGTGACATTTTTAACTGTCAATGTATCACGTGTACAATGAACGCAGGTGTTATATTAATGGATGCGTGGCACGCATATGGAATACAATGCGTTTCGCAAGACAGGAGCGAAAATATAATTTCCTTGCGAAACTTTCCAGGTCGCTGATGTCAAACGTGAACCGGGGAAAGCGTTTGGCATGGTCTGAAATCTATTAACATTCGCCTGGAAATGATTTATAAATGGTAAAACTTTCTTGATTTGGGTCCTTATTAAGTTACGCAGGCGCGCGTAAAAATGGATGCGTCTAACTGACACTAATTGGTAGCGCAACCATTCTGCTAAAACCGAAGTATTGTGACGCGAGGTGAGGATATCGTGCAGAAATTAACGAGCGTTGACTAGAATTATTAATAGCGTTAAAACACGTTAAATCACCACCGAGTGTAAAATATCCCGGCCTCAAAATACATCGTGACATAACGCGCTGTGTCATCGGCAGGTGTGTGTTGGCAAAATATTTTCTCGCAGCTTTAATTGGTTCCACGTTTCCCTATTTATCTGAAGCCGTCAGCTCCTTTTCTGCGAGGCCCCTTGTCGTGCTTTACGAGACTTTAAATGGGGCCGGGAAGTGTGGACAACTCTCATCGTTTTATGAGCTTTCCAGCCCATATGCTGCTCCTTTTGAAACCGAAAGCCAGAATGAACAGCTTCCAAAATTACGAAAATCTGATGCAGTTAGTGGTAAACTTTATTGTCCCCCTATGGGCTCCAAGGTGCTTTTGTAGGGAGCGTACGGCAAACCCTTTAAAATCCTTGAAAATCTGATGTGATTCGCGATTCATCGTAGACATTTTAATAATTGTCAAATTTGTAAAATATTATTTCATACGTAAGGTAAACCAGGATTCATCATGGCCTATACAGAAAAGTTGACCATAGATTGCAATCTCTTTAATTATTACGGAACAATATGCTTCTGTAATTATTCTCAAAGGTAATCGGTATTTAGCGTAGCTTGTGTGCGTACGCTATTCGAAATACCGATATTGTGAATATCATACCGTATTTTTATGCTTAATTGCCTGCGAAATTTTCACAAAACGTGGGTTCACTACAAACTACCATAATCGTGTAGAACAAATTACAGCTAGGCTGTCGTAATCAACGTTAGACACACAACGAAGATATGTAAATTGCAATGTGATCTGCAATTTTTATTTTCGTTTTCACTATTTTTCTTTTTTTCTCTATCACGTAATACTGTGACCATCTTTTCTTTAAAAGTCTGGAAAGACGGCGAACGTTCGCGTAGCAATATTTTAATACAAATTAATATTTGTGATATTTAAAAACAAATATTTTACGAAGTATTCTTTTCTTCAATGCCGATAGCGTTACGTAAGTTAAGCCAGTGAGGTGATATGCCAAACACAATTAAAAGGGAATATAACAAAACGAAAAGTATGCACTTCAAAACGTACGGCTGTCGTACCTTTACCCTAATATTCACGTGCTGTGTTTGTAAAAAAAGATATTCCCAATATATCTTTTTGGACGTTGAAAGAAGTAACTTTAATCGTTACTAGCGTTAATCAAAATTGACAAAATTCATCGCGAGACTGTTAATTTTACCGCAGCGAGACGTTTCGTAAGGCGTGTTCACGTGTTCGATAAATAGCGTAAAGTAAATAACGAGCGATTGACGGCTTCGATCTCGCAATTGTCGATAATCAGGCTACATTGTGGTGCAGTTTAGCGCGTTTATGACACTGATTAAACGCACCGTCCCAAACGCATCGCGCACCACGGGTCGCGCCGTAAAAACATCTCTATTGACTGTTCCTATTCGAGGCGTCTATTTTTGCGACATCGGTGTGTAGTCGTAGTGGGCCCGTGCTTTACATTTCGTTTAGACGAGAGATCGATCACGGATCGTCATAACGCAATGAACAATCACACGACGCGCACACGCTAATAGCAGTGCGTCAGTAATCGAAGTTTATGTTTAGGCTTTACTTACAAACCATGATATAATACGAACGACAAATTTGAGTTTCGTTACACTATCGCGACGCTCGAATCGGCGCGGGGAACGTGCTATACTTAACCCGTCCGTCTCCGAAGAAGAAAACGGGGCTCTATGTTACTTTTCCCGAAAGGGAAACTCGAGCGCGGGGGCACCCGTAGGCGTATCTCCATTCGTTTTCCTTCGTTTGTCGGGAATTCGGAGTCATTCTCGCAAAAGGCGGCGGCCTCAAGAAGTTCATTATCCTCTACTAATACACACCAAATGAGCTGATCGGCGCTCGCCCGGTCCATAGAGGGGCCAAAGGGACGCTCGCGTCCCGATGAATCCGAAAGGTTTACGCCCACTGGCGGATTTTAATTTACCGAAAACGCTCTTTGCGGCTCGCGCAACAAGCTGTGAATCTTGGGAAAAATTTTTAATTAGCTCCCAACATTGACTTTACGTCTCCGAGATGGAAAACTTAACGCTAATTTCTAAATAATATAAGCAATAAAAGCGTGACACGCTCGAATCTGCGCGCGCCGATAACTTACGGTCTTGAAACACAGTTTCAAACTGAAGTCGAGATAGTAGAGGAAAGTCCCCTGTTATGAAATAGGCTTCTAATATGGGATAGCAGGTTTTCAACATTCCAAATTCAATCGCAAATCTCTTTTCGCAACGATTTCACGAGCCAGCAATGAATTTTTCGCTAAACAGATTTCACTCTGAGAGCAATAAATTCATGATGGAACCAACAGATGATGCCTATTAATTTTGCAGAAGAGCCCCGCTGTCCCATACCAGCAGCTTAATTATCTCATAATAGGGAACTTTCCTCTATATATATAATGAAATGAATCGTATTCTTAAATATCCTTCGACAGCCACAAAGAAAATGTATTGTAAAAAATACCATCCCAACCAGGATTCGAACCTCCTACTATCCGGGACGAGTGCACTCAGTACTAAATAACATTTCTAAATGGTATTTGTCCAAAAATTGACAATCTCAATTTAGGGGATAAACGCACAATTATTTCGGCATTCAGAAGCAAAATTGCCCAGCAACACAGTTACGTGTAATAAATGTTTAAAAAGGATTTTGCGTGGGACGTGTTTACCGCTGGACCTGGCCTTTATCTCGTCTCGCGCGAAGTTTACTTACGAGTATGAGACGCCTCGTAGCGGCAGCTCGTCGTAACACGACAGCAATTTAATTGTGTGAATATTCTGCCCAGTGGGCTTCGCCAAAACGCTGCTGTTTTGCCGATATACTATTTAGAAATACATTGTGCAAATACAATATTAATCTGACGAAAGGTCTCCATTTCTGAATACGTTGTTCGAAATATGTGCACATAATTCCAGCATTCCAAGTTTCATCCAAATTTTGTCTTGTAATTTTTAAAATACTTTCCCATCGGGGTGTCTTAACCATAGACGTATAATATATAGACTGCGCATTTTGGCTGCAGAAGTGTACAAACTTTAGAAAGGGACAACATACTTTGGACCTTATTCTCTCGCCGTCTATCAATATCTCGAGTGGGGCAAAAATTCATTATGGCTACTGTGCTTATCCTTAGAGACCGTGTAATCAGAGACTGGCCATAAAAGAGTTTGTCAAATTCCTGCGAGTGAGAGAGAAACATAGGCTATCTCACTATCGAACTCTCTCATAGCCAGTCTCTGATTGCAGGGTCTCTTACTTATCCTTTAACCTCTATCATTCCTCTATTCTTCTGTTGCCCCCACTACTTCGCTAGACAAAGATGAGGTACGGCCCAACGCCAGCTATCTCGTTCGAAAGTTTATGCATGTTTTCACACGGATGAGGTATGGAACGCGCAGTCTATTCTTACTACGTCTATGGTTTTAACCAATTCGAACACTGAAGCATGCGATAACGTTTATCACAAATATCAGTATGCGACGAGGAGAAACATCGTTACAGGCAACGTAGAAATAATAATAATACGTAATTAAAACTGACCGTTTTACATGAAAATAACATACGAGTAAGTTAGAAGCTTTACGGTCGGGCTGGATCTCACAAGTGCCAAATGAATCAGCGCCTGATTGTTTCAAGGCGACACAAATCGAGAAGAAAATTGTATCTCGCTGCCAAGGCCGGCCTGCGATCATTAACGTAATCGATCGATTATTAGATATCTGTATATGTGAGGCGTTATTTTTCGAACAGGAGTGGATAGCATAAATTGATACGGGGCTGGAAATCGGTCGCGAAAATGATACATTTCTATTACAGTGGTGCGTTAAAGTAATGATAACATTTGCTGCTGAGTCGCACAGCTACTTACATTCACCATTCACGTGGCGATGGCTCTTAGCCGTCAGACGAGGTCCTCGCAATCGAGCTGCCATTACGTAATTATATAACAAAGACTAATGAGAGCCCCGATGATTTCGCGTCCAACAAACCCGCGCGTGATTGCGCCGGGCGCAGGATCATCAATCGATCGATCCATCGACACCATCTCGCGTTGTCCATCAGCGCGATATTAACGTCTCCCGCGAGGCAAGCGACAAATACACACGTCGGAGACGTTACTCGCAAAGTGTGTGCGAGAGGCTCGTGTGATCTAGGAACCTATTTATAGATCTTTGCCCCGCAGACACGATCGATTCAGGATCGGACCGAGATCTGGAAAGACGCGATGGAGATGCTGTCTCATTATTTCTTTTTTCTTCAGACCAATTGCCCGCAATGCGTGTGCGACGCGAGATCTATGCCGTCCCAGATAGCACACACAGTTCTGTGATTGTTCTTCTGCCGTGCAAATATTCTTAATTTCAGAATATTCGAGCCGAATATTCTATAGATTGTTACAATTAGAAATCGTATATTTATTAACAAAGAAGAACGTCTTCAGAATATTCGTCGAGAATGCCTCTGGGCTATTCGTTCAGAATAATTTTGTTAATATTCATCGAGCTTATGTATTGCACATTGTTTATTGTGTAATACACTTATCTTATGCAAAAGGCAGCGAAACCTGCGATCACGCTACATTCGATAGATTATTCTATTCACATTCGAAGAGGATTCACACAGTAGTGCCAGTCGAATGTTCTACGAAGACAAGGTAAATACACGGAAAGAGAAATGTAGTTGCCGTAGCTAAAAACTGCTTGTGGCAACTAAAGTTGTAAAATATAGACAGCTAATATTTAGTTGTGTTAGCTAAATATTTTGCTATTGCGCCTATTGTATTAGACGCGATAGCGAACCGTTTGCTGTGGTTGAGAAATTTATAGTTATGGCAGCAAAATATTTCAAGCAAACCATGATTAGCTATGCTCT
>NW_011967233.1:1795861-1804169 GCF_000949405.1 Vollenhovia emeryi | reverse complement strand
AGAGTGGTAGCGAAATTTTTCTTTTCAGTGTGTACTGGTATAAGAATGACCTATGGGACATTCCATATATTCCTGAGGAGTATTCTTAAAATGTTGATGGGAGTGTGTTGTGCTGTCTGGGGTGTGGATGACATTCTTTTTCGCAGCATCAGCGCGATTGTGTTCCCCCTCTCGTTCTCCGCGCGGGCAGCGAGATCTCTCATCTCTTCCATCCGATCCTGGGTCGATCCGCCACGCAGGCTGATGCGGTGGCGGCGGCGGCGGCGGCAGCGGCTACGGCTAATAACAAATTTATTGCGGCCGATGAAGTGCATAAATTGATTATTACTAGCCGGCAACGCATCTCGCCGCCGTGAGTTCCAGTTCAGACAATCACCGATGATTTACAACATAATGGCGCGCGTTTGACTGACGCGGGCTTACTCGCGCGACTATTCGCGCGTACACGCGGCCTGATGCGTTTGCGGCATCGGGCTACATGCGTACGGTTACCCGCGCCTGCGGCGCAGCGCGAGGTACTCGATTCCGAAGGTGCACGCGGTTTTCCATGCGCGTTAACGTGAACGCGGACCTCGCAGCCGCAACGTCGTCGTCGTCGTCGTCGTTTGCGCAAGAGCTTATCGACGTGTAATTCGTTCGAGTACGATCCCTCCAGCGCGCCGTAAAACCGAATGTCTATGCGCGCGGAAGAGGGAAAATCACGTGTCGTAAAATCATTAGTGTTTGTTACATAAACGTCGTATAGCTTTCTATAATTTGACAGTCGGGATTGGGCAAGTGAAATACTCACGATGCAAATTGCATGGTTACAGGCATGTAAAATACAAAGTGTTTTGCGTCCCCGACTTCTTACACGCTGTAAAATACGTCGGGCAACGTGCGCGCCTTTTCAGGCTGAAATGCCGATTGTTGTCGTTGTCGCGTCACATAGCACGGGGGATGCTGGAGCGATTGCCGTTTTCTACTCCTCGAGTTCCATAAAATTCGTATCGTGCGCGCGAGATCGGTTGTATCGTTCGTATTAATCATTCTCTCCGTCCACATTGACGCCTCTAACTGTTCATTGTCTGGCCGGTTGATCATAATGGCCAGAGGTGATTTGATTTTCTAAACGGTCCAAGGGTTCGATTCCTCAGGGTTCATCCAAACATGACCCTCGTACGAGCTGGAGATTTATGACCAGCCGAGACCCTTAATTAGAATCACACCCAAGGTGTCCTAATTACAGGTTGAACCGTGGCGCTTGCCCGGCTCCTCAAAGCTGCGCCCTCGGCGCAAAACGGCTGCGAATCGCGCCAATTTCTGGCTGTTTACCGACAGCTCGTTAATTGTAGGGAAAACGGGCGGCAACCGGTGCGATGGGCGCGGCGAACGTCCCTTAAATTTACATCTTGTTAACCGGAGTTTTCCAAAGAATGCCTGCTACAGTCCTTATTCTTCTTGAGGCCTGCTAGCCGAAGGTTAATTGATTCTCCGTCTCTTTTTAACTAATAAGATAGGGGGAGTCGACTGAACTCTGGTTTAACGGTCAACCGACGTTTGCGAAACTGCAGCCCTTAATCGCTCGGAAAAAGTAGTAGGCGCACGTTTATACGCCAAAGGGATTCAGTATATTCACAGTAACTCTTGTTAATTCTTGCCCGCGCATGTGTACGTGCTTAGAAAAAAAATTGCAGATAAATTATACACACCTGTCCGCGTATCTATCAAGAGAGCAAATTTCTCTTTAATTACGCGCGACGCCGTGGTCCGGCACGCCGAGAAATTTGCGTCTCCCGACGTCCTAAATCTTGGCGATGATTTTTCCGCGCGGATGTAGCGCGCGGATACGTAAGTTTTAGACCGATAAACGTCCTATAAAGTAATGATGATTTACGCCGGGATATCGACGCCACTTCCTGCCGCCTTGTCTGTCTGTAATATACGATCGATTAAGCCCGCGGAATTTTCCCTCTTCTTTTCTTCCTCGATCGCGTCACGTCGTGTCGCGTCTCGTTGCCGCTGGCCTGTGGCGCTCGCGACCCGGCTTTAACTCGTTAAAACCGTCTTCCCGCAAAAATCCCGCTGACGTAGGTCGTATCCTTAGATCGTTACATCGCGGCTCTGCCAAGATACGAGCGTGGATTAAATAAGAAGCGCTCCTTCGTTTTCTCGACTTTATTGACCGGTTAACAGATTATTATTGCTGCGCGCACCATCGCGCATGACAGCGATGGTTCGCGTAGCAATAATGCCCAGGACCGGCTGGCATTCTGCGAAAGAAAATTTTATATGCGGAGAACGTCGAAACACATTTATTTCCAAACGCGACAGTACATTTCGTTATTCTCTCCTTTGTACAACAGAGATACGTCGTATATAAAATTGGCGAAGATTAAGTTCGAGGTGAATAAATAACGGAATAATATACACTTCATCGGCGCGCGTTCGTCCAGGTTCAACGTCTCGTTGCTCGCTTTCTGAAAGGGTTTAACGTTCACATCGCGGAGGCGCTGTCCGTGTATTTACAGCGGTATTCGCGTCCTTCGCGAGATGATTCTGAGTTAAACGACAGGTGTTTCGCCGAGCCCTAGATTTTATTGGCTGGTTAACAGGTTATTATAGCTGTTAAGAAAATTGTGTTTGCTTGCCGATCATGTAAATGCGCATGAGACGAGGCTATAAAGTGGCGCTTCTCCTCGCAGACGTTGTAATCGATATTGATTCGGGGATAAAACATAATTAAATGTGAAGCGCTCAGAGTAGATCCTCTCTCTCTATCTCTACAATATCATATTAATAATATTCCTTCGTTAAACCGGTTTGATCCCATTACTGTTGACAATCGCAAAATAGCATCCTCTCTTACAAATTGCTTACGTTGCTAAATTCATCGGTACAAAATTGACAAGGTAACGTCATACGTGCGCGTCATGGTGGTAAAGTGCCTTGATCACAGTTTATGCAGGTGCAAGGTCGAAGGGCACTGACTTATGAAACGCTCGCGCTGTCGCATTAAATCGACGAGAACCTCTATGACGAGGCTGCATTTGAATTTATTTTGAAGACAATTTATCCGAGATACCGAAAGATTAATTCTTGCGTCGCGCTTTGCCAAACGGTTTAACAAAATCGGAACCGACGCATCGTTAATTTGCAGATTTAACGTTGATAAAAAAAATATAATATCTTTTGTTAATCCGCCAAATGGATGTTACAGAGTGCGAATACAATATGGTTTTAGATAATCGCTTAAAATGTGATACGTGCTTTACTCGGACCACCAGCGTTTCGCGGCATCATTGCAGACGCTTTGATACTTAACGCGCCTCGAACCGTTGACGTAACACGTGCCGGTAATAGTGCTAATTACTTATTTACTGGCAGTGCCATTCTGAAGATTCAGCGGTGCTCAAGGGGGCCGCTCACGTCTCTCGCACGTGAAAGCTTCTGAATAATAATTGTAGGCGCATTAATATGAATTACCGGCTGTACCTTACCCTTGTGCGCCGATGTATTTGAATCGGCAAATTATTTAAGTTCGAGTGAAATTACGGAACGAGAGTCAGCTTTCCCGACCCGCTCGTGTTGCAAAGCGAATCAATTTCGAACGACCGGAACCGCGGCAAATTATTAGAAATCTCAGCGCTCTAATGAGACGTCAATAATAATGGATAAACGATCATTCACTGATTAAGCAACTTATGTAAGCACTTTTCGCTTAATGTCGACGAATAGTCGCGTCGAAAGTGTGGATTACGCTGGGTAATGCGCGTATTGAGAGCTTAAGATTACGTTAGGTCGATGTTATCGTGCCAATATGACGGGAAAAAGGGAGAGGAGAAAATAATTTACTAATAGATCTCATTTTAATTAACGTGGGAGAAATGATCATGGTTTTCAAGTATATAATAATGATAATTAAATATACAATAGTGATAACAAGTACACAATAATAGTAGCGATAAATAAAATCTTTAGAGTTTAAATAAGATATTTTTAACCTCTTTACAAAATTGTATTCTCATCTTAATAATATTTCATTTACTTTTAAAATAAGCGCCAGAAAGGTCATACTGTTACTTTAAAGAAAGAAGATATTTATTAAAGAGGATATTCTCATTAGATTTCCTTAACATAAATCTAAGAATATGCACATACTAAATGGTACGTTTTCTTATCATATTATATCATTTAATATTTAGGATCGTTAATCATAATAAAAACGGTTCTACAAATAGACATTTACCATTTATTACAATTTTACAAATAAGTACACACGAATAAATAGTTAAATACAAATGCACGGTGAAACGGCACGAATATATTATGGACAGTTAAGTCACTTCACAGATATTAGACATTGTGGGCAAGTAGAAAATTTAAATAAATTACAAGTCGCTCGGATTTTTTTCCTCCAGCCATCCAGCCACTTCCCTGTTCATTGTACAAACCAGAATTTCACTAAAGTTGTCGCGAATTAAGAACACATTCTTAATTTAAGGGATAATTAAAAAAACATGGTGTAAAGAAAAAGATATCTTTTTATTCATCAAGAACACAATTTTGTCGGTGTCTCGATAGATAGTCGAGGGGTCAAAGTCGCGCTCGCGTTCTACTGACAGAAGTGAACTTCTACAACATACCGGAGTCAGTCCTACTGTTTCCTATTGTTCTCGCCTATTGTCGCCGAGAGGGAGGTGCTGTTGGACGAATCTCTATTCTTTTCTCTGTTATCTGATTGGTCGATTTTCTATCTCACGATTTCCATCTCACTCATACGAGGTGAGATAAAAAAATCGTTGACCGATCAGGTAATAGAGAAAGAGTCGGACATTCATCCAACAGCATCTCTCTCTCTCTCTCTCTTGACGATATCGAGAACAAGAGGATTCATTCCAGTATGTTATAGAGCTCACTGACTGACAGTCACTGGCACCAGCGTGTAATATATCGAGCAATCGCGAGCTCTTCGGATCGCGTGCACAATACGCGCCTTCTCTCGCACACGCGTACCTAAAAGCTCCCGCACAAAGGGCAGGACCGGTCGATCCCGCAGAATCCTTGTCTTTCCTTATCCCCATTATCATAATGCGCGTATTCAAATACACACTTTAGTGCCATTAGTTAGAGTATACGGCCGAGTATACATTTGCCACCTCAATAGACAGCCGATGGATGTGCGGAATCCATTTGGTAATAACAGAAGCCGAAGAGAAGACCTTTCCGAGAGGTTTTGTCTCTCATCACGACGCCGTAATAATCAGTGTCAACGCGACGGTGTAATTTTCTACGACGCTTCCAGCGGCGACAACCGTGATCATTAGCTTGCAGATTAGGCTGTTCGCGGATGCTAGGCCGCGTAGAGTACACCGGGATGTCTCGCAGCTCCGCGAGTCCGAGACACGTACCTCCCCTCCGTGACTTACACCTGCGCCAAGACCGTCGTCGACCGGTCGGGTGCGCGCGCGCGTGCACGGGATAGTTTGCAAGGATGACGAAGCTTCGCAGGAGCCGGCGAATCGTTAGTCGGGTATTCTTTGCTCCGTAAGAATTGCGAACTAGGAGGGAAAACGGAAGAGCCGGCAGAAGGTCACTCGCGCGCGTTTGCGGTAGCTTTAGAGATTGGCCGGGGACCACCAACGAACGCGCGCGGTGTCACCGTAAAGCCTATATCAAACTTCTGACCGCGAAGGCCGACCCGATTGCCGACCGCGTCCTTTATCCGGCTAATCACAGCGAGGTGTCGATTGGCTGGATTGCTGCGATTGGCCGGACGAGAGTCGGCAGACGGCCTTAGTAGTCAGTACCTAGTCTGATACGGGCTTAAGTTGTCTCCTTGATGACGTATATTGACGACCCGCAGTCTGATCCTACGTGATTAATGGGAAAATAACATTTTCCGCATTTCCCGGTATTCTTCGGATTAGAATCGTTCAAATGAAGGCTCGTGTCGATGTAATAATCGGATTGCCGCTTATACGTCGTCGGTCATCGTCGTTTGAGCTTCAGCGTTAGCAAAACACGAAGACTAGATGCCAGGAGGCTCAACTTATGCTTTCGAGAATAAGACCAGAGCCCAGTTTCTATGGCAGTTTAAAATGTGTGCACTGGCAGCGCTACGATCGACGAACTATTGATAATCATAAGTCGGAAGGGGATAAATGGGAATAAATAGGCGATTTATAACCAGAAAATAAGCATGTACAGCACACGCTTCTCAGTTTACTTCTTCCGACATAATTAACGGGTCTTTTGACATACATTCGACTTCTGTGTACTACTAGACTGCCACCTTCGAGCTGGAACACACAGACATACACCGGTCGCTGGATTTGGGCAAAAAACATGGCGGAATATCACGTGATTGGGACTGAAAGGATCAAAGGGCCGACAGGGATCGAGCATACTTGTTACCCTGGTTGCTTTTCTATTGCAATATCCCTGGACACTTTTGTGCACATAGCGGCACAAATTGCGTTCCAATTGCCATAATTATTGACACAATCCTGCACACCCGTACTCAGTCCGCCCAGTGAGAAATGATTCGTCGAAACGATGTCGACTTGACATCGCGACTCTGTCAAATTCGACGTCGATTCGACACCAATTTGACGGCGTCGATTCAACATCGTTTCGACGTCGATTGACGAGTCATTTCTCGCTGGGCGAGGGCTACTAGGTCGGCTGTGTAAGCTTGCGTTAAATAGTGCGAAGCAATTGGATAACACCCACTATGTTCATACCGTGTTGACACTGTCGTGGAACCTATCTCGATTAGCGGATTTTGTACCGACGTCGATAATAATTTTTGGGCTCATACTCTGGCGCATCCACCCACATAAGTTGAGCCTCCTGGGGCTCGAGTCTTGAATTCACTCGAAGGAGAACCGTATGCGAAAGTTCTGCACTTACAGACAGGTTGTAAGCCGATTGACTATTCAAATGGTTTTTATTTCAACTTGCTTTTTTTTTGCAAGAACAGAATTTTCGCGTACGCTTCTCTTGCAAATGAATTCGAGAATCGAGCCCCTGGCCTCTATAGTCCTCGTGGTAGCAACTTGAGGAATTAGGGAAAGTACCGCAGGTGTGACGTGCCTCATACACTTCCCCGTCCTCTCTCGTTCGTTTCTGTACGCGGACCACTACTACCGGCGCGCGCGTACGTAGGTCGAGGCCGCCGCTAATTTAAATCCCTATTCCCTCCCTCGTGTTTGTCCCCCTCGTAAACACGGGCTGCGGCGGCGGTTCCCGTGCCCCGCGGCCATGCGAACCGGCCGGGCCGGGCAAAAAGCTACCCACGGCAACGGTAGCCGGTGCATGCAAATCGGCTGCCGCAACGCGCTTCGCCTTTTCACTTTGTTTATTTGCATTTACGTATTCATGCCTGAAACCTGTGTAAATATTCGCGTCGCGCTTATGGCAATAGCGGCCCGGGCCGCGTGACTCTCCGGCGACCCTTACCGATAAGTGCCTTCCTCTCGGTGATCCGTTTTCAAGAAAACCTCGGAAGACGACGTCGAGAACGATCGGACGTGAAAGCTGGTAGGCGAGATCGCGCCGGAGCGGAGGCTACGTCAGTCCGGTTGACACCGAGCGGAAGTATAATTGGCCTCATTGATTCTGAGCTGTTTACTTTAGCCATCGAACAGGTCGTTTTCACCAAATAACTGTCCTTTCTGCAGAAGAGAAATGCAAATCTTTTAATTTATTTTCATAATATTGTGTTACCTCTCTTGAGCCAACGGCACACGATACTATTTTTCCTACTGGATTACTCACGAGAACTAATAAGGACGGAGAGTTTTAGATCAGGTGATTTAAAGCTGAATCCCGGTTGGTTCTCGTAAGCAATTCAGTAGGAAAAATAGTATCGTGTGCCGTTGGCTTTACTTCGATATCAGCAAAGAGATTTCATTCAGGAGGTTGGTTGCTCAAATAAAAATGAATTCAAATTTATAGAAAAAATATATATATTAAAATGATAATATATATACATATACATATACAATATATAAATATATACAGGGTGAGTCTTTCCATATCCGACAAAATTTTTGAGAAGGTAGAACGGATCGAGATGAACGAAAAAGTCCTGTACCATTTTGCAATTTTCGTAATAGTTAACGAGTAATTAATTATTAAAAATCGTTATTTTAGGCTGGCCTACCGCCCAATTCGAGCGCGTGGCAAGATGTGACCGCCCGGCGATCGATATTGTTATGCGCATCTCGCCACGCGCTCGAATTGGGCGGTAGGCCGGCCTAAAACAACGATTTTTAATAATTAATTACTCGTCAACTATTACGAAAATTGCAAAATGGTACAG